>NC_056735.1:998350471-998520471 GCF_019279795.1 Protopterus annectens | reverse complement strand
ATCCATGTTTCTACTGTATTTACTATAAGGCTGCCCATTACCAGCACCAGTGTTCCATGTACTGTACTCTGATACTACCACAGCCAAAGGGCAGGAGTACACTACAAGGGAAGATAGTGGCATTGCTGAAGAAACCACCAGGAAAGGAAGGCATGCAATGAGGGGAGGAAAAAGGAATCCATGTTTATTAAGGAAAATAATATACAGCTCTGCGTGAGGACAAGGGTGAACTTTGTAGCATCAGCCGTCAATATTGCTAAGTTGCCCAAAGCTGGCTTTCTGAAAGTTCTAAAAGTATTAAATGTTCTTATTTGCTGGTATCTTTGGTATCTGAAATACAACACCATAAAACTAATTTCAAACATGGGAAAGAGCCCTTAAATTACATGCCATAGCAATATTGCCAGTCCTTAAACCCAAGGGTGGAGAAATTCTAGCCAAGTGATGAATTATCTTAGAATGTAGTTCTTTTGACAGTATGTCAGGACAAAGATATCTTCAGTGTATCCAGCTCTGTAACTGTAGAACTAGGGATGAGAGCTTTTTACGGGGGAGGTGATGTCCACTGATTTCACAAAAACATTAGTAAGTTGTTGATTGCAGTCTCCTTTGTCAAGGTCTTCTCTGCATTTAGAAATGAATTCCAACACTTCATACTACATGCCTTAAATAGCTTTACTTTCTCCTTCACTATTCATCTCTGGCTACTTTCCTCTTTCTTCCTTTTGCTGTCCATCTCCTGTCACTCCTGCTTTGATCTTCAAGAATTGCTATGTAGTAGTTATTTTTTTTAGGGCTCTGTTTATCATTACCCAGAAATATTAAACCACCTGTACTGCACCACTAATGTTAAAGTACTCAAACTATATGTCTGCTTTTGTATACTATACAGTGTTAAACCCTTGTATACTGTGTGCGTGTGTGTGTGTGTGTGTGTGTGTGTGTGTGTGTGTGTGTGTGTGTGTGTGTGTGTGTGTGTGTGCGCTCGCTATCTTCTTACCTGTCTGAAGGAGACTGCATGAATTAGCATGCAGTTCCAACCTCCCAAAGTCAATAAAATAAAGCAATTTGTACCTTGAGACAGATAAACTTTTTGATGTGCGATGTCAGCTTTACTGCTTCCATTGATTCATGCAGTACACAGAACAGTTGTGTATGCATGACATTGCTATTCTGAAAAAAGGTTTTTTTAACTTGGATATTTTAAAACACTATTTTCTGCTTCAATGAACAGCTCTCAACCTCTTAGCACAAAAAATCTGGACAAAGCCAAAAATAATAGGGGACAAAGTCCCAAAAATAGGGACACATTTTAAATACTGATCTTATAAACTTAGAAAGTTGCTAGAATAAAAGGTCTTGTGTTACCATGCATTTTCTGAAGGCTAGGAAGTCTGAAACCCAAATGACTGTCATTATTTAGTGAATTCAGTCTACACTGACTTGCATCAAAAAAAAGAAAAAAAAAAACAGAAAATAAATTTTATGAATAACAGACCAAAAATATGAGGCAAAACCTGGACAGTTGAGAGGTAGCAACGATTTCCATGTAGGGAGTTTTGATCTCTACAACCCTCTTCTTATTATAATCAAATCTGAAGTTATTACACCTCAGATGAAACCAGATTTCCCCATTTCAAATGGCCACCGTTGATAACATGGTTGACTGCAGGACTCATGTGCTGCTACTTACAACAGGTACTTGAAGCCTTACCTGTGCATGACTACACTTATTACTGTGCAGTGTAATGTACCTGTAAGTTTATATGGTTGTCTAATCTCTAAATGAAACATTTTCAAAGCTATACTAAAACATTTCAATGAATGTCTTCAAGTACAATATTTAATTCTGTTTATTACTGTGCATCGTGCTCTATGTTTATTTTGTTTTCATCACAAGTTCATAGGATGTTACTAGGCTATTGACCCGAGGGTCTTTACAAGCCTAGCCTTTAAATCCCAGTATAATACTAGAGGAAATATATCGTCTATGCCCAAGATATTTTTAGCATGACTACGTTTCCCATCCAGTCGTCCAGGTTGTGCTTAAACAGGATCATGGAGGTGGCTCTGCTTTACATGGATTGGAAGCTTATTCCAGAGGAGTGGCAACCTCAGAGTAGTATTTGTATCTCCAGCAGGTCCTATTTATGCTGCAGGCTAAATTAAGGTCTCTAGAATGGGTGACTCTAGTCCCATTTGACTTATGAATGTGCAGCATTTTCATAAGATTTGCGTCAGAGGTAGCCCTGTAAGCCAGACATAAGTCACCTTTAACTAGCCTAAATGCTACAGAGTACAGCATTTTCATAAGATCTGCGTAAGAGATAGCCCTGTAAGCCAGACATAAGTCACCTTTAAGTAGCCTATACGCTACTGAGTACAGTGACAGCAACTTCCATCTGTCTGTATAAGACATGTGCTGGAGACCCTGAATTTTCTTAGTTAGAAATCTCCGAGATCTCTCAAGTTGTTGCAGGTGTCTGGTACAGGACACTCCAAAGGGAGCATTATACTCAATAATAGGCCTGATGAAGGACGAGTACAAGGTAGTTATAACCTCTTTTGCTCTTGAAGCAATGCCTTTGCAAATCAGGTGAGCAATGTAAAATGCCTTCCTTACCACAGTACACACATGGTGGTCGAAGTTGACGTCACAGTCAACTTGTGTGCCCAAGTCTCTCACTACAGGACTGGCCCTTATGGTATTATTGTTTATTTTCTAAATCAGCAGGGACGTTGTTTTTACCAAAGGGAATTGTGCATATTTTGAGCATTTAGTTTAAGACATGGCTTTGGCATGAATCATTGGTCTGTGTAAGCCCCTTTTGAAGAACGCTGACATTGCTAGGGGAGTCAATGTTTGCAGTCATCCACAAACTTGGTTAGCACAGCCTGTCCATTTTGGCCTGGACTTCTGAGAAGTATGTGCCAAACAAGAGGGGGCCCAGCACTGACCCTTGTGGGACTCCACTGGTGACAGGTCTGGTGGAAGGGGTGAAGTCTCCCACTTTGACTGGGTATTGTCAATCTGTGTGCCAGTTTGCAACCCACCTGACAACATAGGAGTTGATATTCAAATGGGTTAGTTTGTCAATGATGCTCGAAAGTGGGACAGTGTCAAAGGCCTTGGCCAAGTCAAGATAGGCTGTGTGCACAGTTTGCCTTCGTCTATTTCTCTGGTTACATTCTTAAAGAAGTCCACCAGGTTTAGCAGCATGACCCACCCTTGACAAAACTGAACTGGGATGGATCTAGGGTTTGGAGGTCACCTATACCCTTGTTTATGAAATCCATGATGATTCATTCCACTGTCTTACAGATGAGGCTGGTTAAACTTGGGTCTTTAGTAACCTGCGACTGTTGCTGAGCTGCCCTTGTGGAGGAGATAAGTCACTGTTTTCCACTCAGTGGGGACAAAGCTAATACCCGGGCTGTAGTTGAATAGTGTGCCTAGTGGAGAGGGTTTCTATTACTTATGTGGATATTTGTACAGCAAATGAGTCACCTAAATCATTCTTAATAAACAAAATAAAAAATTTACAAGCATGATATCAGCAGCACTTTTACTGGGATGCAACAGTAGCCCAGGCTGGGTACAAGCATTTTATCAGTTTACTGTGCAAACAGAAATAGTTTAAATCCCAGAAAAATATAACTATGTATTTTTGTATATTACATGTCAAAAATCTTTCTATTACATTTTGCTGACTTATAGCACCCTAAATAAAGTCTGCACTTGGTTACTTACATTTAACTCAAAGAATGAATGAAAAAAAATTAATTCATCTCTGTTCCACGTCATGGGGCAAAAATGTGTTACATGCAGCAGTAGGACTCAAAACCTTAACATGATGTGTGCCTACTCAGGATTTTACCACTTGGGTGTAGAGATGAATAGAGGTCAGACACCTTAAATGAGACTGCAGATGCTTCCCAAACAGCATATCCCTCCCACTGCCTTTCTAACCAGTAAACTACATGAAGGACATGCTGGGAGGGGAATGAGAGTGATAGTTTGTTGCGACAGTGCAGCAGCATGACATGCCTTCTAAACAGTGACTCACCTCCACGCACCTCCATGACCAGTTCGGGAAAGGAAGTAATGCTCAGATTTTGAACACTGGGCATTGCATATCTCTCATGTTTGTGATGTGACTTGAAAGTCTGAATGATTGCAATTAGTTTTGCACTATTCCAAGAAATCTTTCAATAATTTCTGACAAAGTTAGCATGCAGCATTAGGCCAAATGTAATGCCACATTAAAGGTTTTCCATAAAGTTCAGTTTAAGCTTTCATATATAAATGGTAATGTGAGGCACAAGGCCTGTCTGTATTATACACTCAAGTCTCACTATTACAGACTATCCACTTGGCATGAGCCATAGCAGCTATATGTAGTCAGACATAATGGTTGTTGTGATGCATACTACAGATCCACACTACCTCTAATGTGCACTTCACATTATAAGAAGCATACATTACATAAGTAAAAAAACAAAATATGTACATGTTACCAAAAAAGAACAGTATAGTAGGCCACCTTTAGTGCATGGGAGGAGATCTGCATATGTTTGCATGTGCACACAGGTGAGGTACATTTTATTGTATGGAACACCTCCCCAGTCTGACGTGCCTTTTATTATGTTTTGCATGAGTGACATGCATGCTGGTGAATTTTTTGACTATCAGGTGGATAAAAAAGATCCCACAGCAACTATCATAAAGAGCAGGGGTCCTTTATTTTACAAAAAAATAACTTACAATATTATTTACAGCACTACTTACATATTAGAATGTTCTTTTTTTTTACTCTGAAACATTCTGTATATACACTATTGTCTCTTATCTGACCCCTACTCTAGTTTCCACAACCAGAATCTTATCTTTATTAACATTTCTGCTAGGTCCCAACATACATTAATTCTTTAACTCTTGGATTCCAAATAATCCCAATCACATTAAAACACTATCCATTTTATCTACACAGGTTCATAGGTAGGTACTATTGACCCTAGGCCCTATACAAGCCAGGCCAAACGGTACCCTGGCTTTTGCCACCCAAGAACATTTTTTCCTGTGCCTCTGTCGAGCAGAGCCTCAGAAGTGATCCCTGAGGTGAATTTCCTATCTCTCATCCAATCATCAAGATTTTTCTTGAAGAGTGCTAATGAGGAGCTTTGTTTGATATAGATAGGTAGTTTGTTCCAGAGTATGAGAAGTCTCTGGGACAGGAATCTATCCCTTCAGCATGTTCTGTTTATTGTGGTAAGGTTTAGGTCCCTAGAGCGTGTAGCTCAGAGGGATTGGGATTTCTTTAAGTGGAGCATGTCCAACAGGGTTTGACATAGCTTTGTATGTTAGGCAGAGATCGCCTCTGAGTAGGCGATATGCGACGGAGTAAAGCTGGAGTTTTTTTAGATGGTCTGCATAGGGCATCTGTTTGAGGCAGTAATCCTCTTTTGTGAGGTATTTCTGTGGCCTTTCCAGTTCTTGTAGATGTCCTGTGAGGTACATAACAAAAGGGGTTGTACTCTATAATGGGTCTAATGAGTGACAAGTAGAGGGGAACAATGACCTCTTTTTTCCTGGATGAGAAACCTTTTGTGATGAGGTGTGCCACATAGAAGGATTTCCTGACTACTGTGGCGATGTTCTTTGTTTTTATCTGTATACAAAACATATTCAATCATGTCCATACTTATATCTGTTCCCTTTACAAGAAAATATTTATTTTTCTTATTTTTCCATAACTTCACAATTCTTTTACATGTCAGAAAGACATGCTCTGCAGTTTCCTGTTCCCCACAATTATTGCACACACTTTCACATCTTTTTTTATAAGGCATGTTAGCTTTCACTGGCAATTTCCTTATTGCAAGCCTCCACAAAAAATCCTGATATCGAAATATATTTTTACATCTTTCATTTCTAGCTTTTATAGCCTTGACGTTTACTTGTTCCAATTCTTTCCATGGATATACATCGAAACATTTCCCAGCTATACTTTTACATCATATTCTTCTATCATTTTGCAGCTCTTCCATGTTATTTTTCATATTATGATTTTTTTTTCTTGGAAAGCCTTAATCTCATCATTTTATGAACTATTTCTCTTTTGTGACTTTTCAGCATACTCCATTCTTTATATTTATCTTATACTATTTTAATTATTAAATTCTCATTTTTGTCTCTTAACCATTTAAGCATTTTATACAAGTTAAAAGGATACTGCATATACAGTTAGAATTTATTAACCCCAAATTCCCTTTCCTTTCCTACATACAATATTCCCCTCTTTAAAGGGTTCAGTCTGGATCCCCATATAAAAGAGAACATAATATTAACAATCTCCTTTCCATATATTACCAGCATATTAAACACACTAGCTAAATAAACTAATTTTCATAATACTACTAAATACAAGAGATACACTTTTTTACATCAAGGAAAATCTAAATGTTTTCCAATAACCACACGTGTTTAACTTCTCCTATTACATTCTTCCATTGCAAATCTATATCTTGCTTCCCAAATTCCTAATACTTCCGTTTCTTGCCTATTAAAATCAATTAATTGTAATTTTTTACATCATACCTCAATCCTTCACTTTTCTCTTTATTCAGACTCATACTTATTATTTGTAATAATTTATTTAAATGACCTACTATGTCTTCCATCCCAGTTGTCTGCTAGTGATTAATAACAGCATATGTTAACATTATAGGTATCTCAGTTACTTCTTTTGCCATACTAACTTACATTTTGACCCCTGCTTAATTTAACTTGTTACTACATTCACTACTAATGCAAATATTATGCTGCTCAAAGGGTATCCTTGTCTTATTCCTCTTTATGTTTATTTTCTCACAACCAACCAATTAATCCTTTTACTTTATCATATTCTCAGAGTCATGCATGCATTCTTTATCATATCACTCGTATTATAGGACTTAAATATGTCCCATAACATTCTATGTTGTGCAATGTCAAATGCTTTGCTTATGTCTCCTACCATGATTTACAGTTCTTCTTGTCTATCATCTACTAACTTTCTAGCAAACAGTAGAAATTCTAAAAGTCTTCTACCTCTAACATGATAAATTTTATCTTGTATAATACTCACAAATTTTACTTTCATTCTTTTTCTGCATAATTTTTATAAAAAGTTTATAGTCTATATTATTCAATACTATTGGCCTAAAATTCCTTATTTCTTTTACCTTTATTCCATATAAGTTTAAATATCCCACCACATAGTTCTTTATATTTGAAACCCACATTCAACCACTCATTTAACACTTCTATAAAGTATTTCTTCTGTTCTCTTTCACAGTTTTATACATTTGGTATTCTAGTCCATCACATCCCACTGCTGCTATTAATTTACTTGCCCTAATATTCTAATTCCTGTTACCCATATTATCTTGATCTGAAAAGGTTTCAACTTTCCATAATATTTTTCCTTTCTTACCCTTATCTTCAAATATTTCTCGCACATAAAACCTCTCAACCTTTTAGAGCAAGAAGTCTGGACAAAGGTATAAATAATGGGGGGACAAATAACAAAAATAGGGATGATTTTTAAATATAACTCTTTCAAACTTAGAAAGTAGATAGAATAATAGTTTTTGCATTAAGAGTGAATTTTACTAAGGGAATGAAGTCTGAAACCCAAATGTCTGTCATTATTTTCTGATTTAAATCTTCAATGATTTGCTAGAAAACCACAATTTTATGAAAAATGGACCAAAAATATATGGCAAAAATCTGAACATTATGTAAAAATCTGTACAGTTGATAATCCACTACTACTTTCATTTTATTTTTTTCTCTGTCTTGTTCCCTTTTCATTTTCAACTCCCTCATTATACTGTCTTTTTGCTTAAATATGGAGCAGCTTTTTCTTTCCCTGAGGAATATATCTTTGTTTAAATAATAAATTCTTAACTTTGTCTTGATTTAGCCCATAAATTTATTTTTCATTAATGAAATATTTACCGATACTTTTTAATAAATTACCAAAATGCATCATCACTTATATTATAATTTTTTCAGTTCTTTCTTATTTCTTTGCTACATTATGTAACATTTTTATATTTTTTTCTTAAGATATTCACTGTTCAGACCACTCTTTGTAGAACCATCTCATGTTAATGTGATCCTCCCATAATTCTAAGTCTTATTCTCTTTTCCTTCCCATTTTTTCTCATTTAACCTTTTCCAATCACAATATTGTCTTTTCTCTTTTATCTCTATCCAAGTAGCTCTATGATGCCAGAAACCTGTTTCTACTGCTTCTTCCAGTTCACAATCCTTCAGATATCAGGAAATAATCTACCTCCAGTCTATATATTCCAGTTACAAAGTTACTCCAAATATGACAAACCACAGAACTTAGAGCCACAGCACTGAAAACTAAATGGATGAAAAACAATTTTTAATCACTTTTGTCAAATCCAAAAGTCAATAAAAACACTGTACGTATTCTGACACTTTCTTATACTATACAATTTCTCATCCTTTATATCAAAAATGTTCAGTGGTCAAGGGGCAACTAGTGAGAACCTCTAGAATGGTCTCACTGGAAGAGCATTTTATTCAGGAATCTTCAAATTTAGTAGACATATTTATGAAAAGAGGATATCCTATGGAACTTTTGGAACATTTAGTACAGAAGGTAAAATGGAAGATAGAAAGGGGTTATTTTAAATCTATGTTAAATAAGGTTGCAACAGGACTAGTTGCTGAATGCGAACAACAATCTTGGGTTAATGTAATGGGAAGTACCCTGTCACGGGAATCTAGATTACCTGACTTTAAGGCAGCATTCATAACTACATTTAATAATAATATTCGATCATTAAAGTAGGTTTTGAATAAAAAATTGCCACTGACAGGTGAGGATAGGTCAATTAAAAATGTGATAACCCAATATTAGACTATCGTAGGGGATCAAATATGAAAAATATTTTGGAGAAAATCACTATAAAAAGTCATTTTAAAATGTGAGAAATGAGAAGGTGTGGGTGTTGTCATTATTGTAAATGAATTAGTGTGGGTAAATCTTTTGAAATAAAAGGAGCACACTATCAAGTTAGAGTTCAGATTCAATTGTGAATCAAAAGGAGTGATTTACATCACTAGATGTTTGAAATGTCCACGTTTTACATCGGTAAGCCTGATTGTAAGTTAAGGGTGAGAGTGTATGAACATGAACATAAAACAGAGAAATCATTTTAAAGGTGCACTTGCTAAACAAATTAATGAATATTCAGACATTATTTTTCTTATATGGCCATCAGTTGGGTACAACTTAATGAAAAGTGTGGTTCTCATGCTTTACAATTGGAGAAGTGCTTATCTGGCAAATCTGACTTAATGCAGGGGCGTGGCCAAGTATTAATAAGCAGAGTTCTACTTCTTGTTTGTTAAAACTTAAAGCCCTTGAGTGATGACTTTATATTTATTTTTATTTTTATAATTATATTTTATTTTTAAGATAATTGAAAAGAACCATTTAATGGTACAGGGTTATGGATTATGTTTTAAAAAACTTATTTTACAAATGGATGGTAAATCCATTCAATGCTGTTCAACGAGTTGCCGAAACCATAAACCTTACAGGATAGTGTTAAGAGAGTTGATGAAATTATTGAGCAACAATGAAATGATTGGGTGACAAAGCAGGACATGAATAAATTAGTGAGTAGTAATGAATGTATCATATCCAATCAGATTTGTTTTAAGTAGTATGTTAGTTAGGTAGGAAATGTAAATTACTGGAAAGATGCATTCTCAGCAATCCAGTAGGGGCAGTAATGGTCTGTCTGTGCTGACCAATCAAATTGTTTTTGGAGTGCATTTTAACTCTTTGTTCAAACTATTGAATATCTAATGAAGTTCATGAGTTAATGGATGAAAGAGCTGATGTTTTAGTGGAAGTTTTATGTTGGAAGTTTTTTCTGACTTTTGGATATGATAAAAGTGATTAAATATTAGTTTTCATCTATTTCGTTTTCTGTGCCATGGCTTTCTAAGTTCTATTATATATTCCCTACTATATGTCCAATCACTGCTATTCCAAATACACAATTTCAATCACCTTTTTGACATCACGGCTTTCTTCAGTTTTTCCTTAACTCAGTTAAAATACCATTATAATTTCCACATTTATAGCCACATAGTTCAGAATTTGATTATACATATTTCCCTTTCTCGGTTTATAACATTTGCATATAATGTAATTATTCTATAGACCTTGTCTTTCCATCTTATATCCATAGTAGTTATCCTTCCCATTACTACCAACATTATATCCAGAATTTTGACAGTCTTCTTACTCAGAATTCCTATTCCTGAACAACTATCTTGACATAAATTCCAAACAATGGCACATCCTTATAAAATTTCTGTTTGTAACCTCTCTTTTTTTATTAATCTAATATCTTGCAATATTATGATGTCCATATCTAATTATTTACACCATTCTGTAATGGCTAACCTTGTAACTGTACTTTTTAAACTATGTGTACAGACATTATTCTACAATTATCTCTTATTAACCAGTCACCATTTTCCTTTTTTCTTTCATGTTTAGCCCTGAGTTTTTCCTTTTTGTCTTCTGTACCCTTTTACCGATTAAGTTCTTTTTGCTTTTAACTATTTTCCAACTAAGATCTTCATCACTAATCTCAGAACCTTCTTCTATGTTCAGTTCATCTTTGTGATTTGTTTCTGTCTTCTTAGTCTTACCTTTGTTTACAGCATCTTTTCCTTGCTCCTGTCCTACTCTTCTTTATTTATTTTTTGTATCAATTTCCTCTTGTTTCTATTCCTGCTCCTCTTGCTCAAACATACTTGTTTTTCTATCTCATCCTTCCCTACCTTACAAGTCATCCACATATGCCCAAACTTGTTACATTTATAACCCTTGAATTCACATTTTTTTGTACCAAGTTCTGTTTCAAGCATTAAGAATGGAAGTCAGAAAATAATGACAAGCATTTGAGTTTCAGACTTCATAACCTTCAGAAAATGCATGCTAATGCAAACTGTTACTCTATCAACTTTCTGTGTATATGATCAATTTTTAAAAATTGACCCTATTTTAAGGCCTTTGTCCCCCCATTTTTTATGGCTTTGTCCAGATTTCTTGCTCTAAGAGGTTGAGAGGTATGTCACTGGTTGCTTTACAATACCATGTTTGAAATAAACTTTGGGGTATTTTTGGTGTAAAAGAAATTTATTTTCAGTCATGCATTTGCACATATATCAACTTATACTTTAAAAGGACAAGTAGCAATTCATTTTTTGGAGTGGCATTTATTCTTTTAGCATTCTCAGTTTTTATTGCTTGAAATCTGATTAGATGGCATGAGTCTTATTTGTGAGCGCTAAGAAAAAAAAACTAATCCAAGTTAGTTTTGGATACTATATACGTTTTGCACAATCATTTGAATGTAAAGCCCTCATTAACTGCTGAGCAATACAATTTTTTTACAAAAGAAAAATCAAAATATGATCGTATCTGTGGTTATCGTATAGGGACAGAACATTGCAAGTCCCAAACCAGCTACAACTTTAACAGATCAGTATGCATTCCATTACTCATGATATACATATGAGCAAGAGATTATTGGTGTATAAACAGATATAATCCAAGATAACTCTTTATACATTGTAGTGTCCATGGGGAAAATACAGAAGATTCCATGGTCCTGCATCAGGGTTGGTTGACTGCATCTTAAGAAAAGTAATTGTTAGACCAAGCTGTAGACCAGAATGGCTTCCATATGGAAATAACTGCATTAAAAATTATTTCTGGTTTGATTAAAATAACCAGAGACATATGTCATAACAGGGGATATATTTTGTGAATATGTAAATGACCAGATGACAGGACATACAGAAGCTGAGAGGTATTGCAGTTAAACAATGACCAAATTCAATTGAAACCAGTAACCAAATAGAGCAACAGAGCCACTGAGACAAAATGAACTCACACTGCACTTTATTCAAAAACAAAAAGACTCAGTGGACAAGTTAAGCGCTTTCATCCAAGTATGGACTTCATCAGAACTACTGCAATTACATCAACATACCCTTTTTATACAATTAATGTTAATCACATGACCCGAGACCAAATTAAAAAAAGTGGTGGAAATATATAAACACTTTAAAAATGCATAAATAGAACAGTTAAAATGACATATTACTATAAAAATGGCTAAAACATTTTAAAAGGGCTTTATATAAAATTATATATATATATATATATATATATATATATATATATATATATATATATATATATACATATACATATATACATACAGACACATATATATGGATCCCTTTCAGATGACATAAACTTCATTTGACTGAATCCCATTTGACTGAGACCATAAGACTGAAATTTCAAAATAGTGAAAAATCACTTGACTGAAACCCATAATACTGAAATCTTACAATGCTAAATTTCAACATACTGAACTGTAAAGTGGACGATATAAAACCAGAATAGCTGGCGGGCTATGCCCTTCACACCCCTCAATGTGGGGGGCTATGCCCTTTTCCCAACTGTAGTGCGATCCTGGAGTTAATATATATATATATAGTTAGGAGGGTGTGGGGTAGCCTAGGTATTTTGATTGTTATGAGTATTTTGTCCTTGTGCTCGTTTTCTCTGAGCGTCTTACTTCCCCCACGCCAGAAGTGACATTCGTTTCACAAGTTCCGCCCTCAAAGGATACCTCCTGCTCATTATGTTCAGAATCACTCTGGCCAAAATAATGATGTCCCGATCCACTATTAGGTTTATTGCTTTTTGAATAAAGTGCAGTGTGAGTTCACCTTTTTGTCTCAGTGGCCCTGTTGCCCTATTAGGTATTACAGTTAGTACATTTAGAGTTCTAGGGGTCTGGAGTGCAGGGAGTGGGCCACCACATGCAAAAACATTTGCTAAAGTCAGCATGTGTATATGATTACTTTCACTTTGTTGTGGAATGCAGTGTTTCTGCATTTATGTAGAGAAAGGCTAGAATACAAGCAGTACTGGACAAAAAATAGCAAATTAGTTTTCAGCAGTGTTACAGATTTTTATATATAGTGTTTGAATTAGGATACTATCATCCATTTGAATAAGAAACTCAAACTAAACAGAGCTTCTAGCAAGTAAGTACACTAGTAAGAAGCTAGGATACACTTTAGGGAACTAACAATACTATGAACTTGAATATGCAGAACAATGCTTATTTACACATAATGTGCCATAAACACACATTAAAATATGGTTTATTTCAGAGGTAGCAATACTAAAATTGAAAGTACTGATTTTAATTTATTATTTTCACATACATTTTGATACCCACATTATCCTCTGAGGTAATCTGATCCTTTCCTGGTAAGCAATAAGTAACTAATCCAGCATAGGATTACACTCCATGAAGAGTATAATACGTGTGTGTGTGTCTGTGTGTGTGTGTGTGTGTGTGTGTGTGTGTGTGTGTGTGTGTGTGTGTGTGTGTGTGTATACACACACACACACACACACACACACACTACTTCAGCTTCTCTGCATTTATTTAATATATATATGGGAGAAGCCCTCAGTTCCCACCAAAAACAAACAAAGAGGATATGCTGACTTTGCACAGAATAGAAGGCACCCCAGTCAAGAATGGAACTGAAGAACAAAGCACTGCAAGGCAGTAGTGCTAGCTGCTGTACCAGTGAACCACCCTTACCTCCACAGATACCATTAATTCATTAACACCTACTGGCATCAATTAATGATATAACGGACTGCTAGACAGGAACTAGCAGTCAAACAACATTTAAACATGAGAATAACCGTTTTCAACTGAACATGTAAAGCAGTTGGACTTATGTATTCAGTTAAAACCATTTTCTGATATTTAAATTGCTTAACTGTAGCAATGAGTACTGTAAATTCAGTACCACAGTTGTATTGTTTTGAATTTTAGTGTTGTCAACCTTTTAGGTGCTGTAGGCCTGAATGAGAAAAGGGAGGACAGACAACTATCCCACCAGGAGCAAAGCAGCAGAATGCCTGATAGGTGCCAAATATGTAAAGGAGTTAAAAATAAATGCACTGTTCAAATCATTGAATTATGACAAAACTAATCCCTAATGGTATGATCAGAGTTGTCAGTGACATTGTTACAGAAGACATCTGGATTTGTATATGGACAGCCAAGCAGGAGCCCCACTCTTTGGCAGGAAATGGAAACTGAACTTAATTGGCGTGCTGTTATGGCTTTGTGCACAAGTTCATAAATGATGACCATAAAAGCATCATCTGTTAGTATAAAATGTCATATTTGTGTTATTAAAAGGAATAACAAAAAGCTAAGTTTTATGACGTGTTAATCTCCTGCGTACAGGGTGTGCCTGCAGAGACCGAGCACAGTAATACAGTAGACAAAATGGAGCCTAGGTGAGACACACCCAAGTCTCAAAGCAGGTCAGGATTTAGTTACTATATTTACTGGGTTGTTTTTATTACATTTGTCAACTTGGAAGTCATACCTTCATTGGAGTTCCACACAGAAAAGTTCCACAACATTATAAACAGCCAAACCTTGTGTTGAACTACAACATTCATACGTGTGATATTTAGAAAGCACATTCCTTAAGATCCTAAACAAAAGAGCATAATTGCAGTTTTAACATATCTACAATATTTTAAAACAGGCAAGTGTTTAGGAAACAGGATGCAGAAAATGTGTGCTATAATTATTTCAATTTATATTGAGTGATATATTTGCAATTGAACAGGTACACAGAATACAGAATATAAAGAGTTTTCACAAAGTACAACAGTATCCAAAAAAGATAAATTGAAGATGCAACCATATAGACAAGTGGATACATTCATACCAGAACTTGTTTGTGAAATGGTGAATTAATAGCAGTTGTCTAGATTGCTAGACAAAGTTCAGGAGCACTGCCTTTGGAAATATCTTCTGTATGCTAATAGGTTGCTAGCATGGAGGTTATTAGAACCTAGCAGCAGTAGATTATGTCACAGTTAGTTACCTCATAGGCATTTATTAAAGTTACATTAAATGTACATTTCTACTTCAGGTTACAGGAGCTGTTTTCAGGGTTTTCCTATGGTTTTCAAATACCTAACATCACCAAATGTGCTCTTTGATTTCAGGACAGTCCCTATAGTTGTTCTGAGTATGCACACAAGTTTGTATGCAAAAGGTTTTAGAGGTAAGTTAAGCAATAATCATGTATGCCATGCAAAGATGATAGGTCATACCATGACAGTCAGCAGCAAATCAGGCTATTTTGTTGTATGCCCACTGGAGTTCATGACTGAGATGGCAAACATTTTATAATATAGTATGTAGAACAACGGAGAGATGGAGCAAGTAAGAATTTGTGGTCGATGGCCTAGCAGTAACAGAGTTGCTATCACACCTCTCAGTCTCTTTGAGCAAAGATTTTGGACAAAGCCTAAAATAATAGGGGGGGCAGGGGGGGCTAAGGCCCCAAAATAGGGAGAGATTTTAAATATTGCTTTTATGAACTCAGAAAGTTGATAGAACAGGTTTTGTTTAGGCATACATTTTTATGAAGGATATAAAGTCAGACACTCAAATTTGAATTATTTAGTGGCTCTGATCCTCAGTGATTTGCCAGAAAACTACAAATTTTATAAGGAACACACCAAACATAAAAGGCAAAAATCTTGACACTTTGTGAAACTCTGAACAGTTAAGAGGTATGGATGCTATAAGACTTTACCATTTCTGATAACATTCTGGTTTGTCCAAACTAGGACACTATTCAAGTGTAAATCAAATTTAAGCCAGTAGTCAAGGCTACAACCAGGAAACTTTTTCAAATATAGAGGAGTCCATTGTGTTAACATAATGCAGTACAGATCCAAAAATACACTGCAGGACTGGTTATGAAGAAGCCTATGGGAGACCATACAAGCATTTAAGATGACCCAAAATGAGAAGTTTGTTTTATCTAATGAAAGTGGTGCCACTCCGCAAAAAAAGTCAAAACAGTTCTCATAATCCCATCAAATTAGCTTCAAATCTACTAATAAAAGTAAAAATAGCATATGTGCAGACCAATGGAGACATAGCTACAGTAGTGAATAAATACCACAGACCATCTCTAACAAAGATAAAACTTTAGTGTTCTCACAGGTACAGCTAGCCCAGCAGCACTGAGGGATGAATCTTTGACTACATCCCAGGCAACCTAAGTGTGACTAGTATCTCGGGCAACTGACAGGCAAGCATACAGGGAAGTAAGGGTGGTGCTATCCCAGGAGGCAGTGTGGTGGAGGTGGCTGCAGCACAATCCTGGGAGGTAGAGTGATGGTGGTGGTGGCAGTGACAACCTTATCCTGGGAGACAGGGGTGGTGGTGGTGGCAACGGCACTATCCTGGGAGGCAGGGGGGGGTGGTGGCAGTGCTATCCTGGGAGGCGGGGAGGGTGCGGCAGCACTATCCCAGGAAGCAGGGGGGGTGGTCACAGAGCTATCCCAGGAGGCAGGGGGGTGGTGGTGGTGGTGGCAGCTGTATCCCAGGAGGCGGGGGTGGTGATGGAGGTTCTATCCCGGGAGGCAGGGTGCGGTGGCAGGGTGAGGGTGGACTCAGCTGACTGGATCTGCCAGAGTGGAGTGGAGCTCACACAATGCTGAAAGTAGCAGTCTTCGAGAAAGTTTATGCATTGTGGCTGATCAAGCTGGCAATGGTAGCACCCTGTCTCGCATGAGAAAAAGCACACAAGTGCAGACATCAGAGAGCATAAGCAATCCCTGCTGTGATGCAGGTGGGCATGTCTTCACTAGGAGGTATGACTAAGGCTAGACAATACAAATGTCCTCATGGCTAGAATACTTGCAAGAACACAAAGAACCTCTAATGTCTGCTGGATATGGCCCCCTTCACAAGATTCCCCTGGTAGAGTAGAAGAAAGGATGATGGTCCCAACCACCAGGGACTCAACGCTGTTGTGCAACTGGGGAGGCTACATGATCAGTGTCAGCAGGCAGAGGAGGCAAAAAATATGCAGGAAAAAATATCTTCACAAATGCACATTAACATATTTTAAATATCAGTGCCCACAGCCATAGACTTAATGACTTTAAAAAGTCGAGCCTGGCACTAAAATATCAAAAAAAGTACAGATGACAAGACTGTCACCTACTGATAGCTGGTTGATCATGAACATATTTTCCCAAAGAAGGATGTATACTCGGAGCCATTCCATGATAACGGAGAATAATAGATGTTCAGTACCTTTGAAGGAGGCACTATACCTTCATGCACATGAGAGATCAGCACCATGCCAGCCATAAAGAATGATCAGTGGCCTTAGAATCAGATATTCATACCAGAGACATAGCAATGCTCCTGCCAGAGGACTCTATGTTCAAGGGACATCTAGATGAACCCATAAAGGCCACTGGATCAAGCTCAATGGGGGGGGGGGGGCCTTCATTAACACTTTGCTTGGTACCTTATCAGAGTTATACCATGAGGGTCATAATGGAGAAACATATGCCATGAAAGACTTTTTTTATCCCCCACTCCACCTCAGAGACTGCCAAAGGGCTCCAGTGCTTGCACACAACTGATCTATTCATTCCATGAGAGGGACGTCCAGGCAAGAGGACTACAGCTCCTTTTTTTCCAGTCCAGAATACCCTACTGGCCCATCCATCCCCAAGTATGAAGAGGTGGGTTGTAGGGGGTAGGTCATCTAGCTGGCCACTACAGGAAAGAGACACATCCAATCACCATTCATTGTTGCCAGTACTTCAGGCCTAGAAACTCCCTCGTTGCAAGGATAATTAATCTGGTGTCAAGCTCATCCTTCCTCCCAAAGTCCTTCATATATCCATGCTACTAATCAAACATGGATTTTCTGGGCTGTAGTCAAAACCTCATCCCTCTACAGTACTGGGATGAGGTCAAAAGTTTTAAATGAAAACATGTGGAGACGACAACTTCATTGCAACAGCTTAGAGCACTAGTTACAAACTGACTTAAAATATATGTGCATAGATCTAACATATGTATATTTTTATGCTTTACTATTCAAAACTATAAACATTTTATTTACAAGTATATACTGTATGATTATGTAGGTCTACCAGTAGAATATTTATGTATGGATGTACAAGCATACCCACAGAGGCACACACAAACAAACAGTACGGAAGTTAAACATAAATGTTGTGCTAGTAAGTGTGACACTTCTTTGTTAAATATTCTTACATTCCCTCAGAGTCTATTTAAGGTGGGAGAACCTGTAGTGTATGCTAGTGTTAGTGTGCATATGCTCAGACTTACGCATATGTGTACACATACCCTACTGGGGTGTGCAGCAGTAAACAGGCATGGAACATCTATCTCCCTGTTCTGCCATGCTTTTATTTACATTATGCTATGCATGTGCACTTCACCTCAGATACACTTTGCACTGCAGCAACACATGCACAAAACAGGTCAACTTTGTCCTTTTGCAGTGTTTAGTAGGCTCCTTTTTCATGTGTATGGGGGGGGGGGGTGTCAAACACTGCATTTCAGATATGCATTTTAAATGTGTGCATTCTAGGACACATGCACAACATCTATACATTTGTATCTGTACATCCTGGCACTAGAAGAGAAACATTAACAATTTCACATCTACACATTTCAGAACACACTAATCAGCACTATATCTACATCAATTGAGCATTCAGGCAAAATTACTACATTGCTAAATGCCTACAAAAGTTAACAAATCTTTTTTTTCCCTAATATGTAGTATCAGAATAATACCAAAATGAAATATGCCTGTGACTGTGGAAATCTAATGTGCTGACATACCTCTCGACATCTTACTGCAAGAAATGTGGACAAAACCTAAAATGATTGGGGGACAAAGGCCCTAAAACTGAGACAAATTTTAAATATTGCTCTTGTAAACATAGAAAGTTGCTGGAATAACAGGATCTGTGCTAGCATACATTTTCAGAAGTATATGAAGTCGGAGATTCAAATATGTGTCACTATTTAGTGACTTCAATCCTCACTGAATTGTCAGAAAATCACAGATTTTATGAACAGATCAAAAATATAAGGCAAAAATCTGGACAATATACAATAATCTGGACAATGGAGATGTATATGTGCTGAGTTTTGGCCTACCAAAGACTAGTACACATTTTCTTCACCTTGTTTTTACACTACCCATTTCACCTAAACATGTTGCAATTATATTAATATTAAAACTATTACACTATATTACTATATTTACTTTATATTACAATATATATATATAATACATTATAATTTTTTCTGTTACTATTACACTATATTAATTCTACAATTCATTACCCACAGCTTATTATATAGTTCTTAGTTTATCACACTACCATTCAAAATTTACAACAAAGTGAATGAAGCAGGACTGGGATGCTCTGATCTCTTCTCCCTCCCTGCCCAAGATGCCCGCTCTGGCCTGGGGTCATAATGGCATCCCTGGTCCAGGGTGGGGAGGGGGAGAGCTGGTTGGCTGGGGAGGTGGGTGTAAAGAAAGGCACCAATCTCTGCTGATGGTTATCCTAGCCAAAGGGAAAAATTAAAAAAAGACATTTTTTTGCCTAGGCATAAATGAAGTTGTTGTTGTGTCTTTCGGCTTTTCCCGGTTAGGGGTCGCCACAGCGGAACTCCGGTTCGCTAATGATTGGTAGTTGATTTTTACATGCCGAGTTACCAGCCCTGATGCACAACCTTCAACGAAGGTACGCCCATTCACGCATGTCTCCACGCAGAAGACGCTCTAGCTGAGAATCGAACCGGACAGCATCTTACTGTGAGGCGACAACGCTACCGCAGCACCACCGCATAAATGAAGTACAGTATGTAAATACTGTTCATTCCAGCTAACTGTCTACTAGATACTATCTAGATTTGTTAGGTACTCTTGCCATTGTGGCCACGGCTAAAGAAGAATCTTCAGCCATGCTGGTTGCTCCTTTTTGTTTTACTAGCGTTTGAGATATGCCAGTTCACGTTCCCATTTAACAGATACATACATCATGTTAAACATTGTAAATATGCCACAAATCAAATTAAAATTTGTTTTGCTTACTGCTTTTATTCAAAATGTACATCAAATCTAGTCTAAAAAAAAAAGCTAGAATGACAATTCACTATTTTTAAATACTTGCTTAACTTTCAGAATGTCTAAAAACTGTTATTGAATCTTACTGTCAGCATTTTTTTTCAATAAAACCATACATAAAACTTCTACCCAAGCACAACAAAGCACAACAGCCTAACAGTACAACACACAATATTTTCAAATTCAACAGCACATGCTGTACAAGACATTTAGGTGTTTCACCAAATGAATGCAGAACCTCTGTGACAATATGCAAAACGTTAACTATGGTCTTCAGCAAATGTTATTTTGTAACTTTATAGAAATTTATAAAAAGTAACTTGCTTAACTTAAGCACCAAAACCACTCCATAGTTTTGCATCTTTTTCTAAAGTCATCTACATGTCACCAAGTTACTGTTCCTCGAGTGTCAGCTGCCTAATATACAGTACAATGACGAATAGAATACTGGTAGCCATTTCCACTGGAAACCACTGCCAGAGTGATCGAGAGCAGCAATTCCATTGTTTTGGGAGATTTCTCTTTACATGTTTGTACTAAGTTGGAGTTGGTATACAAGTTTGGGGGTGTGGAGGCCTTTCCTCCACATTAGGGGGTATAGGTGTGCTTGTCTCCTGCAAAAATGCCTACAGTTTAAATTTTTTCCCTTCTGTGTTTCACGCATTAGTTTTTGGCATTGAGGAATGTCTGCTTTTACATGTTCAGCTTTCAGCAGTGGACTGATTTTCAAAAATACTTCTAACAAAATGAAGTATAGTTTGCTAATTAAATGCTCTGTGTACTAGAACATAATGTCAAAGAAACACATGAACAGTTTTACCTTTCAAATAAATATATATTTTAACCTTTTTTGACACCATTGTTTCTCTGCAACAGAAATGCAGACATAAGCAGTCTTTGTCTGCAAAAATCTGCACTGTTAACAGTTTCAATTTGACAAATACTGTCAAAGTTATTAAAGTGTAAAGTATTGGCCTCAATATAAACTGTGAGTGCACAATCACACCTCCTTGTAATATATAACCAGTAATACCAAGACACATTCAGTTAAGCAGATACCACTGTGCTCAGCTGTGTTTCAAAGTTCAGACAAACTAACAGATTTACATACACATTTTCTGTGGAGCACATGTGACATGTAATACACCGCTCAAATCAACAACCACAGTCACTGCAAAGGCTATTCAAATTATAACAGTCAAAATAAGGAAACAGTCCTCTTTCTATTTCTCACAGATACATGTTCCTATAAGGAAAGTTCAACAGAATACTTAAACTTAGTTCAATGGTTTAAAAATAGGGTCTATATTATATTATCGCACGCTTACAAAAGCGAATGATAAATAAAATCGACCCCATGTAAGCGAAAGCTTACAACATCGAAACCTTGTTCCGAAAAAAAAAAAAACTTTAAAACATTACATACTGTAGGGGGCGAAGCCCCCCACAGCCCCACACCCCCCTACTTAAATATACCAACTCTGAGATTGCACTACAGTACCGGAAATGGCAAAGTAATGAAAGCGGCCAAGCAAATTCTTTCCCAGGGAAAGAATTTGCTGAAAAGCTGCTTCGCTATTTTGCCTTTTCGCTCTTTTTGGTTCGATCAAGATGCATTCGACAAACTGCGTCTGCGATCTGGTAATAGAAACCCTAAAATACACACATTCTATATTTACATATATATATATATATATATATATATATATATATATATATATATATATATATATATATATATATATATTTATATATAGGAACACTTTATAATTCTGAAATACCGAATTTCAGAATCCTGAGATTATAAAGCAGAAAGCTCAAAACTTCGAAATCCCAGAAGCGTGAACGTGAATTTCAAAATCCCGAAGTACGGAGATTTTGAAGTAGTGCTTCTGGTGTTGCGCTGTGTGAATGGATAGCTGGAAGTTCAGGTAAGTATTTATGTTTAAGAGTTTTAGTTAGGGGCTTTAGTGTGTGTGTGTGTGTCTGTGTTTGGTTACTGTGATGTGTGTGCACGAGGGGAATGTAGCTTGTATGGTGGTGTTTGTGTGTTTGTGTAGTGCGACCTTTGAGTTAAAGGGGTGTGGGGGCGCAGGAGGGCTTGCCTCCTCCTTGTATGTAGTGTAGGTTTGTGTGTGCGGGGAATTTATGTGTATGTGTGTGGTGTATGGTTAGTGTAGGAGTCGCGATTTTGAAATTCGCGCTTCTGGAGTTTCGGGATTTTAAGGTTTCAGCTTTATGATCTCGAGATTCTAAAATTCAATATTTCAGGATTATAAAGTGAACCCATATATATATATATATATATATATTTTTTTTTATTTATATATTTACACACACACATATATATATATATATATATATATATATATATATATATATATAAATAAATAAATGTGTGTGTGTATATATATATATATATATATATATATATATATATATATATATATACATACATACACACACACACACACACACACACACACACACGTATATATATATATATATATTATGTACATGTACACGCACACACAAACACATTTGTACATTATTTGCAACACTTACAAAACTACTGCTATTATTGCAATTATTCATCTTAGGAGAAGAAATCATGGTGCTATGAGTAAAACCATATCAGTAAAGACTTGAGTCTTTTGTGAAGTTTAATTTTAACCAAGCTTTCCCAAGCAAATTCTCAAGATGTGCTCAGGCAACCTGAGAACTTTCTTTGAATTTTAATCTGCAGTGTGTTGGCCAATCAGTTAATTAGTTTTATGGAGCATGCACTGATTGGTTAGGAAGTTACTATGGACTTGAACTGAAAAAAGTACAGTTTAAACCACAATTCCTCAGTTCATTAAATGCACCTTGAAATACCTGACAGTATAGCTGATGTTATGGGCTGAGAGAAAACTTGATTTTATAGTCCTAGGTTTGAGTCCATCTACCCCAACTTACACCTGTGCAACTTCAACCAAGTTACGTAACCAGACCAGTGACCCTGCATCACTCCTGAGAAGAGGCTCTTTTTATGTAGTGGGTGGGATAAACCTATTAAAAGCTAAATTTGTTGTTTGCATGCTATGAGGATTTTGCAGGGGTGTGCTACTCCCCTTGGTAGAAAGAATCCTTCCATTTCTAGCCAAAAGAGCATCCAAAACTATAGAAAGTACAGTACAGTACATAATTTTACATTTATATGCCACTCAGTTAAATGAACGCATTTCCAAAATTATACATTTATATTTTGATTATGCACATATTTTGTTCAGTACAACATTCTCACTGCTTTCATCTGCATTTTTAACTGCATAGAAAACAAAGGAAAATATAACAGGTTTGTGTGAAATAAAACTACTTCAGTGGTCTTGTACCCGCTGATGTAATACGTTCTGTTTCTTGGGTCAGAATCTCCTGCCAACTTGTTATGTAATGTAATGCAAGCCTATAGGAGATCAGATTTCTTTTTGCTCTTTCTAGCTGTGTAATTTAAGTCCTCTTAAACTGTAATTTAATACCTTTGTTTTGTGTTGGAATTACCACAGTGTTTCAACTTCTTGACATATTAGAAATTTAAAAAGTTGTCAATTTACTGACCTTTTTGTGGTTTTATTTATAACATGCTTATAACAGCAGCGCTTTGCCTTATGTTTACTGGGTTTAGTTCTTTGAAGTCCATAACCATCACATGTACACCGAGTTAATACTAGTGCTAGGCACATCTTTTTCAAAAACAAGTACACAGAATTGGGAAAAGGTATGCAGTACAAACAAAGAAAACAATACTGTAAGATAACATTGCAGACTTAAAAAAATACTGGAAAACTCTAAAAATACTCTCTCATATACACATAGACAGAAAGTGTTAGAAAAGATGTGCCTAGTAAAAAAAAAAAAAGCAGGAACACAAGAGAAAGATGGATGCTACACCGAAAGAAGAAAAACGGAAGAGGCAGAATGCCTAAAACCAGGTCATTGGGAAAGGTTCAAGTATTATCTGGAACTGTCAGAGAGTGAAAGAGAGAAGACGAGACAGACATAGTAAAGTCTCATACAGCTAAGTAAATCTGATTTTAAATAAGGCGTATAAGTTAGTACAGATCTAGAATAAACTATGGAATAAGGAGTGGCCATTGCAACACTGGAGCAATCAAAACAAAGGACAATACTGAGGAGACATTCACTCTAGCCAGGAAGGTGACAGATGTACAGCCTCAAGCTGTATCCATTTTTTTATGACTAACTACAGAGCTTGAAATGCCTGGAAGCCCACAACAGTATCAACTGTCTGAGTATTTTCTTTTCTAGACTGCAGCAATCAGCCAGTATGGCTAAATCATTCCCATTCCTGCCTGCAGTAAATTACTTCAGCCGAAACAGTATACCTGCAATGACAAACATTGTATGTTTAAATATTTTACAGTATGTAAAAAAGAAAAAAGGAATGTATTTTAAACAGAATATACAGATGCAGATGTGAATTTGCAGTACAATTTAAAAAATCAATATGTAAAACCAAATAAGAAAACAATACATAGGAAGTGAATACAAAATATATACCAATAAACTTTATAAACTATTCTAATGCAGAAAGAAGGTTGGAGATTACATTCAAAATGGTATGTTTTCCTGGTTAACAAAAATGTTTTCTAAATTTGTCAATTTCAGAGCTCCGTATGAAGTGTGCTTTCTACCCCTCTAAATGACTGGCTGATTGTATTACCAATAAGCAGGCCTAAAAGAGCTGAAAACAGAGAAAGACTGTGAGCTAAATGATGTGAATATTGTGTTGCATGAATAGAGACACAAGACAAGTGGAACTGCATAAAAGTTATTAAAGTACCAGATCGGATGATATTGAAATAACCTCCCTAAGATTCCTTTCACTGAAATAGCAGGTATATGAAAAGTACAGTTGTGTACCTACCATAAATGTAGATGTTCGAGTGTATTCACTGTTGCAGTCATTACTCTTGGGTTATCCTGCTGGCATGCTACCCGCAGTCGGCCTGCATTCCAAAGTCCTGGTCCGGCGTCGGCTGCTGTCACCTCTTCCCTGATGTCAGTGCGCCAGGGGTATAAAAGATGCAGCCAACGCCATTTTCTTCAGTTTTTCTTGCCCCAGATGTCAGGTGCCCCCAAAAGGGTAGGCTAAATATATTATGCCAATAAACATACATGCAGTAAAGTAAACATTTCCTTCATCTACAAGCAAATACACCACATAGGTTGTATAGAATAGAGAAGTATAGATAAACAAGGGGGACGGTGGGAGGGTAACCTGGACTGCAACAGTGAATACACTCGAACATCTAAATTTATGGTAGGTACACAACTGTACTATGTTCATAGTGTTTCACTGTTGCAATCATTACTCTTGGGTTGAATCCCAAAGCTGAGGATGGGTGGCTGGGCTAAATAGGATTAGGAGAGGCTATGAGGCCCTGCAGAACTGCAGTGGCAAAGCCTGCTCTGGATTTAGAGTAAAGAGGTAAGTGGTAGTGCTGTGTAAAAAAGTGTGCACTAAACTCCAAGTTGCAGCCTCTAAGATGTCTTTGGTTGGTACTCCTCTGAGGAAGGCTGCTGAAGTGGCTGCTGCTCTGGTAGAATGAGGCCTAATGCTCTTAGGCACTGATTTGCCATGCTGAGAACAGCAGAAATGGATGCAATGGCCTATCCATTTAGAAATAGTCTGTTTTGAGATAGCCTTTCCTTGTGATCCTGCAGCATATGACACTAAAAGTTGCTCAGTCTTTCTGAAAGCTTTAGTTCTGTCCAAGTAGAAGCGTAGCTGCCTGTGTATGTCCAAAGAATGCAGAATTTTCTCATCCTTGTTCTGTGGGTTTGGATAAAAGGTAGGCAAGTGAATTGTTTGGCTGAGGGCCACACTGGACACCACCTTAGGCATAAATGTTGGGTTTGTCCTCAGAGAAACCCTGTCTGGATGAAAAATGATAAAAGGTTCCACAGCCATGAGTGCTTGTAACTCAGAGACTCATCTTGCAGAGGTTATTGCTAGGAGGAGAGCTGTTTTCCAGGATAATAATTTTATATCAGCTGTTGAGGCTGGCTCAAAAGGAGGCAGTGTGAGTTTTTCCAAGACATAATTGAGGTCCCATGCCAGAACTGGTGCTCTCCTTGGAGGCCTGATGTTTTTGGCCCCTTTGAGGTACTGCCTTATTAAAGGATGAGAAAAGATAGTTGGTTCCATATTGTAATGGGCTGAAATGGCAGAGGCATGAATCTTAATTGATGAAAAGGAAAGGCCTTTGTCCAGCATCTCAGTTAGGTATTGTAAAATCTGAGGAATATTAGGTACATATGTGTCAATGCCTTGTTCCCGGTTCCAAGCACAGAATCTCTTCCATTTTTCTGCATAAGATTTTCTGGTACTGGGCCTCCTGGCCTCCAAGATAACATCCATAACAGCTTTTGAAAGAGGAGTGTTCTGAATGGTTACATTATCCGCCATGCTGCCAGATTTAAGGTCCTGAGTTGGCTGTACAGGATCTGATTGTTTTGTTGGGTCAGCAAGTGAGAAGTTTGAGGCAATATGCAAGTGAGAAGTTTGAGGCAATATCCATGCTGGACCTTACCTTGAGACAAGCTCTTTAGGATTGGGTATCAGTGCTGGTGTGGCCAGTCTGGTGCAATCAGTATAATTTTGGCTTCTCTTGTCTGACCTTTAGGAGTACCCTGGGAAGGAGAGGCAGTGGAGCAAAGGCATATACTGTTAGATTTTTCCAGCTGAAGGATAGGGCGTCCACTCTCCATGCTTGTTTGTGATAAATCCTTGTGCAAAATCTCTTTAATTGGCAGTTGTGAGGGGAAGCAAATAGATCTATGTCTGGGCATCCTCATTTCCTTGTTATCATGATGAAGACTTGTGGATCCAGTTTCCACTCGTGGGGATCCATGAGGTTTCTGCTTAGTTCATCTGCCAGAGTATTTGTTTTTCCTGGCAGGAATTGTGCTTGCAGGTGAACTTGATAAGTCAATGCTGTGTCCCATAATGTCATTGCTTGTCTGCAGAGGGAGTAGGAATTTGTACCTCCCTGCTTGTTTATGTACCACATGACCGTAGTATTGTCTGTTTTTATCAGTAGCTGTCCTGGATGAAGTAGGTCCTTGAAAGCTGTCAGGGCATTCTGAAAAGTTAGCATCTCTGATTTGATTGATGTGAAGATGCATCTGGCTTGCAGGCCATGTTGCCCTGAATACATTTTCCTGCCATATGGGCCCCCCAGGCATAATCTGATGCATCCGTTGTCAGTGTCTGTCTGGCTGTGGGTAAGGTGAAAGGCAGACCCTCGTTGAGGTGGCAGGCCTGTGCCCACCATCGAACCTCCTGTTGCAGGCAGGGAATGAGGGTAATTACTGTCTCCAGGCTGTGGCACTGCTGAGTCCAAACACTTTTTAGATACCATGGTAGTTACCGCATATGCAGTCTGGCATATGGAATTAGTAGAATGCAGGATGCCATGAAACCCAAGGCCTGCAGGAATTTCCTTGCCAATAACTGGGTCTTTGTTGCCAACTTTTTGAAGTAAGAAGTCAGTTACTTTTGTTTGTCTGGCGTGAGATAAGCCATCTGGGCAGTTGTATTTAAGCTTGCACCCAGGAATATTATCTCTTGAGAGGGTACTAGTTTTGATTTCTTTTCGTTTACTGTGTACCCTAGGCAAATTAGTAATCTTTTTACAAATGCCAGATGCTTTAGAAGAATGTCTTCATTCTCTGCTTGAATAAGGCAGTTGTCCAAGTAGGGATATATTTGAATTCCTCTTTGTCTGCAAAATGCAATTACTGGTGCCAGGCATTTTGTGAAGACCCTGGGTGCAGTAGATAAGCCAAAGGGCAGTGCAGAGAATTGGTAGTGCATTGAGCCAGCTATGAATCTGAGGTATCTTCTGCAAGACTGTCTGATTGGGACATGCAGGTATGCCTCTTTTAGGTCCAAAGTTACGAGCCAAGCTTTCTTGCCCAGCATGGGCAGTAGCTGCTGTAGAGTCAACATCTTGAATTTTGGAACCTCCAGAAATGTGTTTAGTATAGACAGGTCCAGTATTAGTCTCCAGGCTTTGTCCTTTCTGGGCACTAAGAAAAGTCTGGAGTAAAATCCTTGCCCCTGCTCTTGTTGTGGTACTTGTTGAATGACCCTCATGTCCATGAGGGCTGTAATTTGCTTTTGTGCCTCTGCCCATTGATTGTGTGGCAAGTCTGGCATACCCTTTGCCCTTGGTAGGGTGTGAAAATGGAACCTGTAGCCTAGGGACACTATGCTCAAGACCCATTTGTCTTGGGTAACCATTTGCCAATCTTATGAAAAAAGTGCTAGTTTTCCCCCTAAGGGGGCTGCCAAAAAAGAAGTGCTTGGATGTGGCAGAGGAAAGTCATTGGGACTGTTTCCTGTAAGGTTGTGATTTGTCTTCTCTACTTTTGGAGGTAGGAGCACCCCACTGTTTAAGCCTGTATGAGCCTTGGGGCAGAGATCTGCCTCTGGGATGTCTGTATCTGCTTCTTTGTGGTCTGTCTGACACTGGAAAGGACCAATTTTTTGAAGGCCAATTCCTGCTAAATCTGGCTGGCTGTACCTGTAAGAAATCCTTAACTGTCTGCATAGATTTCGCTTTATCCTCCATTTTCCTCAACACCTATTCTGCTTTAGCACCAAACAAAGTATCATGCTGTAATGCGGCACCTAATAATTTTTCTTTAACATGATCAGGCAGATTCTGCTCCTTTAACCAAGCATGCCTTCTAATAACAGAACCTGTAACAGCGGCCCTGCAAGAGGCCTCCAGTGAATCATAACCACATTGCAAAGGATGTTTTCCCACTTGTTTAGCTGCATGCAATAAATCCTGCATTTCCTTGTTCTCTGAAAATTCAGAATTTGTCAACATTTTCTGTTTAAGCAGTGACATTAAGTATTGCTGATATTTAAGCATATGAAACTGACAATTTAAAGCCCTTACAGCCAAGGTAGCGAAGTGTAAACTTTTTTCCCCCATCTGTCCAGTGCCCTAGAATCCCTATCAGAGGGGACAATATTTTTTGCAGTGGAAGCTTTGACCCCTTTGGGAACCTGAGATATAGTTTCTGGGTCAGCAGCAGAGTTTTTATATAGGAATTTATGAGAATCCGGGACCCTGTAGTATCTGTCTGGCTTAGCAGGTGCAGGGGGTAAAGAGACAGGGGACAGGCCGGACTCTGAAAATACTTCATCTACAATGTCTAGAACAGGTGGAATAGCAAGGGGTCTGTGCTGAGGAAGTAGCAGAAAGTCTGAGCCTTTTCTTAGATTCAGAGTAATCTTGGCTCCCAGTGGAAATGCTCCCTCATAGTATGCAGGGTTTCCCCAAATAATAATCCGCAGGAGGTGAGGCTGAAGGAATGGATTCTTCAGCATCAGAGTCCTCATAGGGAGGTATAGAATAATCCTGTTCAGAAGAGGAATCAGAGGAAATAGAAACCTGATCAGAAGAATCATATTCTGTCTCTTGCCTAGGCCTCTTATCAGGAGGGGGATGGGATCATAGTAATTAGGTCTTCGGCCATTTTAAGCATCTGTTTATTAGGCATGGAAGTTTGAGTAGGAGAATGCTGTACTTGTTTCTTTGTCTTTAGAGCAGCTTTAGTCTTTGTCTTTGAAGCTGAAGATGGTTTAACATATAACTGTGTAGGTATGAAGACACCCTCAGAAGCCGATGCCTGCTCAGCGGCTCAGGACCCATCTGAGGGAATGATTTCTGAGTCTCCATTACCTAGAGTATCCAGAGGCCCAGTCGTCTCCATGTGGGAGTCAGAAGCGGCCTGTGGCTCTGAGGTAGCGGGCACCAGGGGCTGCAAAAGCGCCTCACTGAGAACTGGCGAACCGGCGACTGGCCTAACGGAGACCTCGTTATCGGTTTTGGACCTCAGATGCCTATCCTTTTCCTTGTCCTTGCGTTTTTTGTAAACTCCGGTCATCGGCTGCTCTGACAACATTATATAATTAAATCTTCAGCCAAAGTAATGAAATGCAAAATCGAACTGACACTTAATAGTGCGTTGGTTAAATCTAGCACAAAACTGACAGCTAGCAACGTTGTGGTCAGGGCCTATGCAAGGAATACAGTAAGAGTGAAAATCCTTATGAGGTATTTGCTTCCCACAAGAAATACAATTGTAAACTTTTTCTGACATCGGTCTGGTGCAAGAAAAAAAAGTTTCCCCAATGGGGTACTTGGCTTTAATGACGATTTCGGTTCTGAAATTCGGATTTGAAAATCTCAGGAGTTGGCCGACCGGCACTTGCGAACTGCGCGGCAAGAAAGACTGAAGAAAATGGCATCGGCTGCATCTTTTATACCCCTGGCGCACGGACGTCAGAGAAGAGCTGACAGCAGCCGACACCAGACCAGGACTTTGGAATTCAGGCCGACTGCGGGTCGCCTGCCAGCAGAATAACCCAAGAGTAATGACTGCAACAGTAAAACACGATGAACATCAAAGGAAAAGCAAAAATGCAAGTCTGACTTTGCCATAGTCAACAGTGGTGGTAAAGAGGGATAAATCCCATGACTAGGGCCCAAGTGACTCAAGTTTGATTAATGGCTTAGGAGATGATGGCAGTGGCATGGAAGGACTGACATGACCATCTTCAGGTGGATGGTGAGAGTGCAGGACAAGCATTGCCACAATCTCTTGAAGTCTGGCATTGCAGTGGGTGTCATGGGGCGGCTTTTGGCTCATTAAGCAACTGACGGGTGGTAGCATGGATTAGCAAGTGCATTGCTGCATGGACTTGCAGGAGAACCCACACAGTGAGTTCCCCGTCCCGATTAGAAATTTACACAAAATGCTTTTATTGCCAGAATGCCTGCAAGAACATAAATCTCCATGTCTGCTTGTGTGAAGGCCCCTCCAGATGACTCTGGCATGAACAGATTTGGGGAATCTCCACCATTACAGAACGATAGGGGGAGTCTTGACAATCAGCAGATAGAAGGGGAAAAACACTTAGAAAAAAGTCTGACTTTACCCACAGTTGTTGCTTGCCTGTTCTCTGAAAGTACTGATAGTTCACATAGAGCAAAGTTTGGTGGCTATAGATGTTGATAATTTTGCATATACATTTATACTCAAAATGGTCAGGTTGTAAGCAATTTCAGTTTTTGGATATACTTTTTCTTTAATGAAGCATAGAAAAAACTGTTTACCTAGCAAATTACAGTAATCACAAGTACTCATCTGTAAATGCTACAACCACCTTTAATGCTAATGCTACATTTACAACTGCATAACCAGACTTGCTTGTTTATACATTGGTAAAATATCTGCATGCCTCAGGTGTATTTGTACTGTTACAACAGAGTGATATTTTGTCAACAATAGTGTAAATAATTATTGGATAACATCTCTCTCACTGTCAAGCTTTTCACTGCTGTTACAAAATAGGCACTTCAGATAAGAAAAATGCTCAAATAAAGGCATGCCAAAATAGAAAGTATAATAACGGTAAAGCATAAATGCTGAAAAAAAAATACTACAAACAGGTCATTTTCTCTAATGAATGTGACTGTATAATATGGTTACGTGAAAAGACTTTGCAGTACAGATTTTTATTTTACTCTCAGACTACTTGTCTGAGCTACCTGAAAACATTTACTTGTAGACGTAAAGCATTTCACTGTCAGAAAATAAATAGTACTACAATGTAAACTATTATACAATAAGATATGTACAATATTTATACTTTCTACACCGTTTCTTTCTGAAGAGATAAAGTCCCAGGGACTGAGAATTTACAGGAAGACTTCAACAGGTCACAGGAAGATGTACAGAGATTGTATCTGGGGGTTACTAAACAGAAGGATAAGGTTACTATACTGGACAATAATGGACATAGACTTGACTATTTTGGATGTACAAACTCAAGGGTTACTTTTCAGCTGGACAGATCTGTTTTGGAACTGACAGAGGAGGAAATAAACCCAGAAATAAACTATTCCTCCAAATATGAATCGTTTTGAAAATTGCAAAAGGGCTGTGAGAGTGGTAAGAAGGCTAATAAGGTGATAGGATGCAGAGATGGAAGTATAAAAATTAGCACATCTTAAAATGTTTGCTACCATACAGACCAGTAAGTGGACCGGCATGGAAGTCCAAATGACCACAATGTATTTAGTTCAAAAACAAGAAAATAAAAAGCTGTTCCTTGAGGTGGACCCTTTTATTAGTCTCCTCCCCTTGAAGTGATTTGTCCTACACCTGTGCTTACTTCCATAATAGACTGTAAGGTTGCTCTAACTCGCTCTAAATAATGAAATATCATTTGAACTTGTGACTTCTTACATGTTATGAACTGTAATGCATATCCAGTAGTTTCCAACATGGAATACTGTGTACACTTCTAGACACCAACATTTTAAGAATGCCAGGATAGTAGAAGGTGTAGATGTCTTAATAAATTACGGCTTTAAGGCTTTAACAGTAAATTGATGGGGTTATACGTTCATAGGTAGGTACTAGTATATTGGCCCTAGGGCCTATATAAACCTAGCCAAAAAGGTACACTGGCTTTCGCCACCGAAGAAAATTATTTTCCTGTGCCCCTGTCGAGCAGAGCCACAGAGGTGATCCCCGGGGTGAATTTCTTACTTCCCATCCAATCATCAAGATTTTTCTGAAGAGTGCTGATGAGGAGCTTTGTTTAATATACATAGGTAGTTTCTTCCAGAGTATGGGAAGTCCCTGGGACAGGAATCTATCCCTCCAGCATGTTCTGTTTATTGTGGTGACAAGGTTTAGGTCCCTAGAGCATGTAGCTTGGAGGGATTGGGATTTCTTTAAGTGGTGCTTGTCCAGTAGCTCTGGGTTTGACATAGCTTTGTATGTTAGGCAGAGATCGCCTCTGAGTAGGTTATATGCGATGGAGTAAAGCTGGAGTTTTTTGAGATGGTTTGCATACAGCATCTGTTTGAGGCCAGCAATCCTTTTTGTGAGGTATTTCTGCGGCCTTTCCAGTTGTTGTAGATGTCTTGTGAGGTACATACCAAAAGGGGCGCCATACTCTACAATGGGTTTAATGAGTGACAAGTAGAGGGGAACAATGACCTCTTTTTTCCTGGATGAGAAACCTTTTGTGATGAGGTGTGCCATGTAGAAGGATTTCCTGACTACTGTGGCAATGTGATTATCAAAGGAAAAAACTACTGTCCACCTGTGTCCCAAGGTCTCACACTTCCGGTGTTAAGCAGACTACCACTTATGTGGTAGCTCATGGGTACAGTGTTTTTACCAAAGGGGATGACAATGCACTTTTGACATTGAGCTTGAGGCCATGGCTTTGACACCAGGCCTCTGTCTCAGTGAGGCCCTTTTGTAGGATGTCCACATCGTTAGGAGTTTCAATTATGGCACCTAGTTTGCAGTAATCTGTGAACTTCGTTAGCCAAGGACCTTCTGTGTTAGCCTGTACTTCAAAAAAGTAGATACCAAACTGGAGAGGACCCAGGACTGAACCCTGTGGTACTCCACTTATGGTATTAATGTGTAGAGTAGTTCAAGGTATAGCATAAGGGGTTACATTTCAGAGTAAGAAAGGGAAAAGTAAAGGGAATATGTACAGCTGGCCAGTGACTGGTTTTGTGAATTTGCATTATGTAAGACTTAAGCACTGAATAAAGCCAAATAGTTTAAATTCAGACTTTACACTATAATTTTAAGAGTTGTCATGCCTTTTCAGCAGTCACAACGTCAACAGTGTCAACCTTGATTAGAATATCTCTGCAAAGGGAGGAAGGAATGAATCCCCCAAGAATCACTGCTTTTATGACTACAGTAGGAGAGAGACTGAAACAACTACTTGAATAGTGGTGTATGAAGAACACAATACTAAAGTTTTGCTTACGGCCTGACATTTGAAGCCACAACACTGACTGCAAAGAAGAGTTTCTGCTGGGGAAGGGGGGTGATAAATCCAATCAAGCTATTTAATAACTAGCCTCTTATTTAAGTAGCGAATATTTACTAAGACATCAAATGCAGCTCCTAGATTTTAAGAATAAACACGGAAATTTAAAGTGGTACTCTTACAATCATAGTGTTATAGAAAAGGTTCTAACATTTGATATATCAGAATGCTCAGTAAGGTGGCAAGCCAACTACGTGCTGCCATCTTCATCAGCATGTACTTTCAGGCAACCATCACATGAAGTGCATTTGGAACTCTGATAGAACATAAAAGGTACCCGTTCTATACAGAAACACTGTATTTCTGTTTTTCAGAAGCAAAAGATTCATATTGTATCTTGAAAAAATATTTCAGTCAGACATCAATTCTAGATATGCAGTTGCTTTGAGATTTTATTACTCAAAACAGCAAAAGCATTTAGCATTTGTTTTAGTTGATAAAAAGATGCAACACTTCATTAATACATCATCACCACACTTTTGTACTATACAATACAATGAAAGCTATAATATTTGTGAATATATTTAGCTGGTTGGCTGAGCAAACTTCAAAAGGTTAAATACATGAAAACTTTTGGTGGTCTGCACTTATGATGCACGTGAGCACAAAATTCATTGAGTAACAACAAGACATCAATCTCTTTAGAATGCTCTGGACCTGGATGGAATCTAACCTTCTCAAATCCTGGCAAAATGCTTTGTGAGACACCTCTTGATGTATTGCTGGTCACTTCTGTAATTACCTCAAACAGGAAAATATTACAGACATTCTGCGTTCAATATACTAACTACCGGCATACTTGTCCTAAGCAGATGTCTTCATCTTCTTTGGAGGAGAATACAAGCAACAAATAATCTAGGTTGCTCACATTATTAAACAACCATGTCTGGCTACTTCTGTGAGGAACCATTTTCTATTGTCATTCTGTCCCCTTCAGAAGCAAGCATCTCACTTTGTGTGATTGCAGTATTATTTTTGTCTAGACTGGCTTTGTTTCAGTCTGTTGAAAGCAGCTCACATTCTCTTGATTTAACACAAAAGCACATGAAATTCTGCTCTTTCATCAATGACCCAAGAGTAATTGAGCCGATGAAAGCCCTACATCTTATAGTGAAGTACACCTGTATTCCCATAATGCTGCTTGCACATAGTACAACAGTTAATGTTAATACTATGTGATGTCTTTATGGGATTTCTAACTCTCTGCAAGTCCTTCTGATGTGGACATTAAGAATATATGTGTTTTTAGATAAAAAAAAAAAATCACACGCTGAAAATCTCTTTGCTACAAAAATTATCCTGAAATCCACACTTGCCTACTGGACTGTTAGCAGATACTACACCTGGGTTCCTATGCGTTGAAAACATTGGCTTTAGTGCATTCATCACACATTTGTTTGCAGTATCTGTTAATGGGATAATTTCAGAAACCTTCAAAAAGTATCTTCTATTTTACTCCCTTGTCTTACTGAAGCTAAAGAAAGGTCTTCTCTTACTATAGAACTCTTTGTTGTCTTTATAAGATATTCTTAATCAGGGCAACACATTGCAAGCTCTTTCTTTATATTAATAATTCTTCAATGTGATTCATGTACTGTTGTAATCATTTATTTATGTAGTTAATTATGCTTTAGTATTTTTATGGCTCCACAAACTCTGCTCAGTATACACATTGACTTGTCTGCCTGCAAACTATTACTGACTCCACTGTCATCTAAAAACATGGCATATACAAAACCTATTTTTTTATATGTCATAGTTTCTTCATTTTTCTGTTTTGTTGTGTGCTCCATGATAAGGCTGAAAATGGTCCAGAGGGATCAGTACTCAACCCCAGTTAACAGACTGAAACAAAATATAAAAATAACAGGTGCTATTAGGTTATCATCCTTAAAGATACAGTCTTAACGACAGCTCTGTGGCATAGATGAGAAGAACCTTGACTCTGCCCCAGTGACCCTGGCTTGGACACTGGAAGAAATGAGGGGAACTGAGGGGAGAGACAGCAGGGAAAAGGTACTGGTTGTTTACATCTCTCAGGGAAGAAGGCCATGGGTACGCTTTCCATGTTAGAATACCCAGTGGAGATTGGAAATCATACAGCAGTACCTGTTACAAGGAAATTGTGCCCTTTGATGGTCACAACACTCATAGAAGTGGAAAACATCCTTCAAGACAGCCCTTGGATGTTAGTGGTCATGCCAAAACCTGACCTAATGCATTAAAAAGAAAATCCCACTGATCACTGCATGTACGACTGTAATTATACTCTCCCCTATAAGTGGAAGTGAATGGCTGTATGCACGACTGTAATTATACTCTCCCCCTATAAGTGGAAGTGAATGGCTGTATGCACGACTGTAATTATACTCTCCCTCTATAAGTGGAAGTGAATGGATAATGAAAGCTGCAGTAATGCCTTAATGATTTTTGTCAGGAATCGAAACATAAATATACAAATAAATAAAACCTTTTATGCAACTCCAGGTGTACTGAACACTGCCCTCATTTCTGGCCCCCTTATATACAGGTGACTGAGTATGTTTATAATACTCAGCTTGTAATAAAGGAGCTTCAAACTGTTCCCTGGGCTCAATGTGACTTTCTTCAAAGTAACACACAAAGGAAAACTGACAACTACTTTTTTAAATGCTCATTTGGGAAGAATCAGATAATTTGCATATACAGAAATATGAGCTTTTTTTTTTTTTTTTTTTTTTGTTTTTGGTGGTGAACAACATTAACTTGGAGAAGCATGACAGCATTACTCATTGTGACAGATGTGTTTACATGTGTATTACTTCAGAATCTAGTTCAGCTGCAGAAGCCAAAGTCCTATGACCAGATGACAAATGTTAACATAACATTTTGGGTGAGAAGTACTGGTAACTACAGAAAGGTTTTGTTTTAATTATAGCAGCTATACGCCCACCAAGACAGTGTCATAGTATATTGCTGAACTGAAAAAGTATAAATTTAATACAGTTTTAAGATCAAAGACATTTGCAAAGAAACAGACCAGAGAAATATATTTTCTGAACTGAATTTTCAATATTCATGGGCATCCAGGGTGGTTTTAAGTACAGACATCACTGACAGAGATATGCGAAAGTTGAACTACAGGCATATCTCGTAAAAGGTAAGAAGTTGTTACTGAAGTAATGGTAAAACTCCACAAATCTATAATTAAATGGGGAAATGCCACAGTTTAGTGGGTCACAAAAAAAAAAAGCATCACTAAGTACAGTTTTACAGCAAATACAAAAATTTCATAGAAAAATTACTACAGGTGTGCGTGTGTGTGTGTGTGTGTGTGTGTGTGTGTGTGTGTGTGTGTGTGTGTGTGTGTGTGTGTATAATATAGAGCTATGTCAGATGATCGACTTTTCGGAAACTCAAAAAAAAATATCGAAAAGACAATAAGATCAAGTTTCCAAAAACTCAATCAAAAAAAAAAAATCTACTATTTTACATTTTTGCAGCGTGGGGAGACCCCCTGTAAATTATATATATATATATATATATATATATACACCTAGTCTGAGATCCTAATACAGTGAAGAAAAGGATACATTTCCCTATCCTTGCTGTACCACTATCTACATTCAAAAACTTAGAATTTTCAATAACTTTAATCATATGCTCTCAACCGTATGGAGTTCGAGTTTCTGAAACCTCAATCAACTGATAAGACACACAGACATACACGTTATATATACATGGGTCTACTTCAGAAGACTGACAAACCAAAATCCTGAAAATTCAAAATACTGAACTCATTTTTAACGCAGGGGGCAAGCACCTCTGTACCCCCTGGTAACTATATATATATATATCAACGCCAAGATCACACATCAGTGGAGAAGGGGCAAATTCCATCATTCAGTATTTTGAATTTTCAGTCTTTTGGTCTGTCAGTGTTCTGAAGTAGATTATATATATATATATATATATATGGATCTACTTTAGTAGTAGTAGAATAGTTTGAACCACATACGGCCGAGACCATATTTTCAAGCTCATAAAAAAGTTTGAGCACTAACATAAAACCACATAAAACCAAAAAACACAAAACTAAATGTCTACAGCAGGGGGGGCTATGCCCCTCTGCACCCCCCCACACCCCCTTACTTAAATATACCAACTCCAAGATCGCACTACATTGCGGAAATGGGAAATATTCCGTTTCCACTCTGTACGGAGATCTCCATTTAGTCAGATCGGACTTTTACAAGTTAGAACATATGGTCTCGGCCATATGTGGTTCGAACTTATAAAGATTCGATCTACTGAAGGGGACCCATATATACACATGTGTGTGAGTATATATATATATATATATATATATATATATATATACACATACATATATATATATATATATATATATATATATACACACACACACATATATATATATATATATATATATATATATATATATATATATATATATATATATATATATATAGTTCCATTTGAAACCATTGAATGCTCAGAACATCGAAGTTCTGATCATCGAGACCAGAACATCGATGTTCAGAACATCGAAGGTTTATAGTTAACCACAGAAAAAGAAATAAACATTCAACAACTAATCCCCTGCACCCCCCCCATGTGGGGGGCTGTGCCTCCCACACCCCCCTACTTTAATATTCCAACTCTGAGATCGCACTACAGTGGGGTAAGGGAAATCTCCCATTTACCGCTATATGCAATGCCAACACATATGCACACACACACACACACACACACAACATGCAGGGCACCTTGCTGCTCTGCATATACATCTAAAAGTTAACATTTTTATTTAACTGGCACTTCCACTTTGAACCTTCGATGTTCTGGTCTCGATGCTTTCAATTGGAACCATTTTTATATATATATATATATATATATATATACACACACACACACACACACACACACACACACACACATCAAACAGGCATGTGAAAGCAACACTGAATTACAAATGTGTGACAAGTTGTCAAAAGAGAAAGTCTATGTTTATAATTAGTGATAAGAATGAACATGGAGACAGATACAAGTGCATCTCAATTACCATGCATTGCTTTCAAAGCTTAAAAGGTTAGAGTATACTTGGGAATAATGGCTACTGAACTCCAGGAAGAGCAAAAAGAATGCTTGCCTTTAGTTCAGACAAAACAAGACAGACAAGCGTTATGTGGGAGAAACCAGGAGCGAGCATTATTTTTTTAAACATCTTTATTAAACTGTTAATTAAGACGTAGGCCAACATGCATTAAACAGAAAAGAAAACAATCTATAGAACTTTTTTCCACATGCATACATTATACATCACATATCTTTTCTTTCTTTGTAACCATCAGCAGTCCAACATGACATATATTCTGAATTCCTAACTTCCCTTAAACCCCACTCATCCTACTAAACATTATTCTGCATGCGTTGTTCCCACAATTTTTACTTATTGCTATGCAAGTTGCTCTTTACGTTTTCTAAAGAGCCATCTTCCAGTTATTTTGCCTCTTTTCTAATTTTCAGTACTTCAAACACAGTTGGTTTAGACTTCTAGGCTTTTTTGGAAACCAACAGAATTAAACCTAATGGTTTTACCATGTTTAGGTAATTTAGAGCCAGTGCCCAATCTCAAAAAAAAAAAACAAAAATAAATAATAAAATAACTTCCTTAGTTACAGCCATTTGTTCACCCAATATTTCTGACAGAGTATTCCATAGGAAATTTTTATAAAGTCTCAACTCATTCCACTCCCAAAACATATGTTCCCAGTTACAGACTTCTTTCTTTCCCATCACACCTCCATTTGTTATCTACCAGAGTTAAATTCTTTGAAACGTACTCTGGGTATAAAAAGACCTATGCAAACACTTCCAAGCAAAGATTATAAAACTTCTGGACTTTGTTGCGTACTTGGGGGCCACACATGTCCTCCCATTGGTCTTTTGTAACCACCCCTTCCCACTGATTCTTACAGTTACAAGAGACCAGTCAGGGGAGGTTATCATACAATATTTTATGTGGCATGCTATTTTTTTTTTTTTTTTTTTTTTTTTTTTTAACAGCAGCTTTTGTTTTACATTCAACTAAAACTCCACACGAGTGGAAGTTTCACTAAAAACTCTCCTATCCTTTTCTCTTTGCCTCTATTCTAAGGAAGGCAGTCTAGCCTCCAGTCCAAACAACTTCTTGGTCTCATCCCACTCCATTACCTTTCCCTCTCTAGTTATTTGCTCCCAATACCTTGTTTCCCCTGCAAGTTTTCCCCAGTACATTCCAGCCATCTCTTGCCTATTTTCTGATCCCATACTTACAGTCGGCCCTATTGGCAAAATCTCCTTCCTCCACTCTTGTGTTGGGTTAGATCATACAATACTTTCTGCCACTTTATGAATGTAATGTTCTTTTTGGTTGTTATATTCCTTAAGTAGTTGCATCCAAAATCCCTCTCTCTCTCTATTTCTTGAACATCGCCCTTGCTTCATAATCATCACCCACCCTTTCCATTTTAAGTGATAACCTTCAGCTTGTGTTATCAGCAGGAATGAATGTTAAAGTGTATATTATGTTATGAATGTAATGTTCTTTTTGGTTGTCATATTTTTTGCACCTCAAAGTGAAAGTCTTTAGTATAGGTCTGATCATGAAATATTGTTTCTGAACCTTATATTCATGTTTATCCCAGGATTATGGGTATTGGTTACTATGGCACCAAAGTCATTACATTCCTGGCCTTTGTTAATATGTTCCCATTGAATACAAGGGGATAGTTGTTCAAAACTATATTTAATAAATGAAATACTGCTGAAAAACAAAGTTCAGAACAGAAATTCACTGTAACAGCACAATAACAGCGCAGAACCATAAAAACTGATCTTGGATTGAGCACTTTCAACCCTCCAAAGTGCAACGGGACTTCATCAGAATAAGGGAAGTTACATAATTCATCAAATATATACACACCCAGCTACAATCTTAATTATGAATCAATAAACGATAAGAATAAACATCTAAGTATGTATGATAGAATAAACCATAATTTTAAACAAATTAAAAATACATTCAAAATGTTCAATCTGTTAAATAATTATTATAAATTTGCTGCCCTAAGTCTTAGGAAAGGGACAATTGAAACAAATTAATTTAAACCGGGCTCAAATGTTGCCTGCAGTCTAAGTTGCCAGAGTTATTATTTGTATTCCCAAGCACCCCCCCCCCACTTTGGGTTAGGATCCACCTTTTTCCAAATACCAAATTTGAAACCCATAAAAAGGGGCAGCTAAAGGAATGTTTAATAAAGCATTATTTAAATCAGCTTTCCTGATGTCATAAAGATGTTCACAAATATGTTTCTCAAAAGTTCTCTGTTTTGCTACCACAGAAAGCAGGACAGCTTGACCACGTGGCTAAATATATTAAACCTTTGTTCCCACAGGTACCAGATGAAAAATACACTTTACTCCCACAAACATTCTTCAGTGTTAAATCCACTTCCTCATATACAAAAGCTCATTGTTTGCAAAAGCCATATCTTTTGGTACCATTCTTGTATATTAGAACATATTATTGGTTTTATTCATTGATTCAAAATGCGGTTTCAAATTAATCACTGTTTTGTTCATAAAAACAGGCTTAATCCCTAAAAGTTATAAAACACCTTCATTTCTTTTAAAAATGTTCCAATTATTATTCACTATTTCGCTGACTTTCCTTGGACCAGAATTATGTTGAACAATCATAACTCTTTCAAAAAAGAAATTATCGTCTTTGGAACTGAATAAATTTTTTTAATAAAGACCCCACCATGGAACTTCCACAGCCTAAAAGAGGTTTTTATTTGATATTCCAACCTTGGGCTACTTCTGAGCCGATATCGCTAACCAATTTTGGCAGACAGCCTCTAATAACAAACATGTTAAACATGTTTTCCAATTTCATATTTTCATCCAACCTGACAAACTGGCCTTTGACCAAACCTTTTTTTCTGAGAAAGGGGATGAAGACTAGTGAAATGCAAATAGCTATTGCTGAAGGTGGGTTTCCTGAAGATATTTGAAATGAAACTTACATTCTTAAAAATGTAGGTGTCTGTCAATATGTTCACAACTGAAATAAAAAAAATTAAAATACTTTAAAAAAAAAGGGAAATTAGAACTGGGAGTGGAAATGGACAGTAACAATGTGGTTTCACATCACACAATGAACATAAATTGTCAAAAAATCTCTAACTCTGTTGGTAAAGTATGGAATCAACTACCACATGATCTTCCTTCTCAGACATCTCGCCCACAATTCAAAACTAATCTAAATTTTTTTCTCACCAACCAGTTATTATGCTCTTGTACCAACCCTGCCTAACTGTTATCCTTCACTGACTGTTACACTCTATAACCACTAAAACCACTATATTCCTACCTATAAACCTCTATATTCTACACTCTATAAACTAACCTTTTTTTACTTAAATACTAATGCTTATGAGTCTTGAGTACTATTTTCCATATTTAACTATTTAATTCAATTTTACAATTTTATGTAAACTTTAACTGAATGTTGTAATACTGTATGTTGATGCCTTTTGTAGACTTATATTACTTTTAATTTTTCTGTACATTTTTTTCTGGAGCTTTTCTCCCTGGGCCTCTACTGAAAATGGACATGTATCCAGTTGGACTAACCCGGTCAACAAATGTAAAATAAATAAAAATAAATAATTAACAAAATTATACTTTTTTTGTAGACAGGAAACTGAAAATCTTAAGCTGAAGCCCATTTTCAGTTCATACCTCTCAACAGTCCACCAGATTTTTGCCTAATGCTTTTGGCCTCTTCTTCATAAAATGTATGGTTTTCTGAAAAAAAAAAATCATTGCAGACTGAAGTCACTAAATAACAAACATTGAGATTCAGACTTCATAACCTTCAGAAAATCATGGAAACAAAAGCCTTTACTCTAGCAACTAAGTTTATAAGACAAATATTTAAAATTCGTTCCTATTTTTTAGGCCTTTTCCCCCCATTATTTTTTGTTTTTTCTCCAGATTTCTTGTGCTAGGTTGAGAGGTATGACTGGGTTTAAAACAGTGTTGCATTTCAGTAATGACCTTTGCTAAAAACTCATGAAACTGCAGAGATTCTGTTTCGAATATTGGTGTCTAGAAGTACAACTACTACAGGGTTATTATGGAATTCACTTTCACCTGCAGCTAAGAAACCTCTGTGGCCAGTCATACTGGTGTTTCCATTGTACAGTTCCTTCTATACACAGTTCATTTCTAAACCTAAAAGCCCTACTGGTGTAAAACTAACAATGTCACAGTGGCCTGTTTCACACAAGATTACTTGGGTCAAAAGTGATGCACTCAATATGTTTGTCATCGTCCTTGACAGATTATGATTTAACAGCCCTGCTGTATAGCCCAGATTTTTCTGCTTCATTTACAGCACACAGAGTTATGCTCTAAGAAGTACAAACCCTCAACGTGCAAATCTCACAAACAGTAAATCTTAGTTTCAGCTCTCTGTCCAGCAGGCATATTTCATACAAAAACAAGAATTAATGCTACAGTCACGGGTCTGCACCTAGCAAGCACACTATGGTGACTATAAAGGCATTCCAAATTTAATAATTTCTCCTTTTTTCCAGAGGCAGCCCACAACTACAGATTATTTCAAAAATTATAGGGTAATACATTTAAAATATGCAGCATGTATTAACAATACAACTTAAAGAGCAGACAGAAAAATGAGTTATATTATGAACATTGACAAACGAGAATAAAATTACCTCAACTACAGAGCAGACTAGCAGATCCAGAGGACAACATACGGATGATCTCATGATTAAGAAAAGTGAAGCACAAGTTTAGCATTTTGAAAATATTGTTTTGCAGCCCTATCATGCACCACGCACAGTGTTTTTCATTTGCATAGTCTGTTGGAGACATACAGGCAAACACATTCAATTCATCATTTTTTTTTTTTTTTTTTTTGTTAAGGGTAAATTGATGCTAATTCATGCAGCAGCAGGGCTGGAAGAAAAAAAAACACAAAGATAAGGACATTGAAGGTCAAAAGGGCACAACACTTTGTTTCAGCAGTACTACTCAGTTAAGCAAGTCAGTCAGTGCTCAGGCAGAGTTTGTGAAGTATTGATATAGAGGGGATTCCCAAACAATGGCAAAATGCAATCTGCATCACAGAAGTCTTCAGCTCTGAAAATAGCACACTACAGGTTCCTGGGCTAAACATTTCTTTATATATATGTTAAATGTAGAACACAAAATGTGTTAATACCTCAGACAAGAAAGATATCTTACCAAGAGTACACAAATACAGCGGCTGGTTTGTGTTCAATGCCCTATCCCCATACTTCACTGCTGTTACCGACAGCAGTAAAACAGTTGTTTCCTGTATTCTAGCTGCTACAGGCTTTCCACATTCTACAATTACACCTGCTACTCAGCTAAACAATAAGGCTCTGGAGGTAAATATTACTGTTACAAAAAAAAAAAAAGCACTGAAAAGAGTTGTAACCATGGTGATATACCTCTGTCCTTTTAATGGTATCCACTTGCCAGTCATGGCTGCATTAAGAAAATGTTGCACAATGAATCTGCTTATATTTGAACAAGTAGTCTATTGTTTCTCTGCACCTCCCTGAATTCAAGATACTTGCAAGCATCGCTTACATATTTTGTAATAAAACACTCAGGACTGACATCCTAAAAAAGACACTTTCTACAGACAATGAAAATAAATTTAGTGACATCCCTTTTTCAATATATTAAAGTTCCCAGTTCTAAACATATACTTAACACATCTGCCATTGCATTAAAAGTTGCTCCCCCACTGTCTACTCCAGCTTGGGTATGTAAGAGAGAAGCGACTTCATTTGTGCCTGCCTAAACAGTATTATGGAGGAAAAGTTCACTATATGCCTATTCACTGTACTGACAAATTGGAAGTTAGAGAAACTTAATCAAATGAGAAACTATGGACAACATATTAATATCGGAGTGATATTTACTTAGTTTATATGACCCTCTATTCTATCACTTCCAAACACCAAACACGGATTATACAACTCATGCTGCTGAGGATGCCAGTGTGTATTACAAGTATGTGATGCCATTAAAGGACATTTTATGGTCAAATAAACCCAAAGCACCTAGGCAAACCAAACCACAATCCAAACAAAAGAAAATGTGGAATGCCAAAACACAGCAATTAAAGCAGGATAAAGACACCAAATGTCTAGCTCATCCAACAAATACTTTATTAAAAAAATAAAAGAAAAAAATAAATAAGTGAGTTAAGCACTTGTGTGTAAAACTGTAACCAAACTTTTACGGTCACTGACAGTGTACCACAAAAACATGGAAAACATCTTACTGTACCTGAAAAGAACAAAGAAATATGACAATACTTCATAGAGTCTGAGATATGTGGCTGAATGAAATAAAATGCATACAGTGCCTATGTGAAATTGTTCAGCTTCGATTTCTGTATTAGTGTGTACAAGTGCTGAATCGTGCAGGTTAGCTGGTATAATGTCAAAATTCTAGCAATGCTGCTCAGAAGCTAATGCACTCATGTAGTCGCAGTTACAAATGATTTTCCTCCAACTGCATCCTTTGCTAATTTCATTATGCTCTTAAGGAGAAAACTGTACAGTCTAAATATTTGTTTACTTATTTGTATTTGTTAACAGAGTTAGAGCATGGCTCCATGAGGACCTTTTTCAGTCTCACCTGATCTGGGAGCATTATTTGATTGCATACTTCTGCTTAACATAATTTCTAGACACTTCTACTTGTAAATGGTGGTTTTAAACCGCGGTTTGAAGTTTATTCCTAAAGCGTTTCCTAGGAGTTATGATATAAAATGTGATGTATTTAAATTCAGTAGGAAATTGCATTTGAAATATTTTTTTTAAGGATTCTTGTGTGGAAAATGATTTAACTAATAGCAAGGATAGTATGAACACATCTTTTGATAGTTTTCATACTTGCGACTCTGATGTTTCACCGAATGCGTATTGCAAGCTAGACACACATAATGTACATGTAGTTAGTTAGTGAACGTTTACCTCCTTTTTTGAACAAAGATGTTGTTCATTGTTCCAATATGTTAAATTTTGGGATTGAAGAGGCTCTTACTAATTTCAATAGGAATAGATGTCATGTTAATTATAACCTCAGTGTTTTGGAATGGGAAGCTCTAAAAAAATTAAGTAAAATGAGTGAGATAATTTTTAAACCGTCGGATAAGGGAAATTAGTTGGTTATTATGCATTACGCTCATTATTTAGATATGTGCATGAAACATTTGGAGGATTACGAAACATATGAAAAGATAGAGCTGCCTATATATCAACAAGCTTTAGATGAATATGGTAAATTGTTACAGAAGGGGGAGAGACTGGGCTATTTTTCGGAAGAAGATGTTAAAAGGAAATTTAAAACAGATGGATGTAAAATGGCCCATTTTTACTGTCGCCCCAAAATACATAAAAATTTACTAAATCCACCTGGGAGACCTATAGTCGCAGGTTGTGAATATTTTACACGTAAACTGGGTTCATTTAGCTCCTGCAGTATTTGTTTTACCATCTTATATACGTGATGTATTTGATTTTTTTGACCAAAATAAGTGATGTAAGATGGAATGACACTATGTATCTTTTTACTATTGATGTCAACAGTTTATATACAAATCTTAGCCATGATTTTGGCATGGAAGCTCTAAGATTTTTTTGGGGAATTCTCCAGTGACGGAATATGTAGTTGAGCTGACTTATTTCTGTCTAACTCATAATTTTTTTGAATTTAACAATGTTTTGTATAGACAGAAAAAAGGTACAGCTATGGGGGCTGCCTTTGCCCCCATGTATGCTAACTTATGTATGGGTCTTTTTGAAAATTAATATATATATAAATATATATATATATATATATATATATATATATATATATATATATATATATAAATACATTTTTTCGTGATCATGTTATTAGATATTTCCGATATATCGATGATTTAATTTTTATGGCTGAAGGTGGTTCAGAAAAGGTAACTCATTTTGTTGAGACCTTACATAATAATAGATTTGGTTTACAATTTGATGGTCTTATGGTAGGAACTAGTATACCCTTTCTGGATGTTGTGTTGAATATTAAGAATGGTACTGAACTCCTTACTTCCGTTTATAGGAAGTTTAACACTGGTACTCAGTATGTACATGGTAATAGTTGTCATCCTTCTCATACTATTACATCTCTCCCATTTGGGGAAATGCTTAGGATCTCCAAATTATGCAATAATCTTGTAGACTTTAGACGTGAACTTCAAACAACTGTTAGAATGTTCAGAAATAAAGGCTATAGTTATAGTTTATTAGAAAAAAGCTGGAATAAATTATGTAATGTCGTAAATATGAGATACCATAATCAGGACAGACAACCTTGTTCACTATTTAAATCTGGTAAAAGTAGTGACAAGGATACAATTTATTTTGTTACTACTTAGGGGTGTTTCAGTAATACAATAATAGAGCAGGTTAAATATCATTGGAAATATTTATGCTCATTAAAAAACTTTTCCTGGTTAAAAGCCAATCTTGGTGTTTCATATAGAAGAGGAAGGAGTATTTATAATTTTTTAGTTAAGGGCAAATTTCGTTTGCCAACTGTAAATATATCTGTTGGTTTGTGTTCTACAGGTACCATTTGTTGTAAAAAATGTAAAGCTTGCAAATATATTGTTTCTAGTTTTTCTAGTATTAATAATATTTTATTTCAGACTTGGAATAAATTTTCTTGTGATACTGCAGGAGTGGTATATGCACATAGATGCCCTTGCAACTTATTATATTGGGGAAACAAAATGGGCTTTTAAAGTAAGATTGTTGGAGCATGCAAGAGATATCCACAATCAGAAAATGGAAAGCTCTGTTGCAACTCATTTTAAACAGTTCCATAATAGTAATAATACAGGTTTACAAGGTACTATTTTGGAAGAAATAAATGTTTCAGTATATGATATGAATAATTTTAAAAACACGTTTCTGTTTAAAGAAGCATTATATATTTTGAAGTTTAATACTTTGCATCCTTATAGTTTAAATGAAGAGATAAATTGGAGATTATTAATTTGAATTGCTTAATTGTTTTATAATTATTAGTATTTAAGCATACACTTGTTTGTAATGTTTTTTACTCCTTGAAGGCTTTTTTCAGTGGAGACGTCAGAGTTCATAGGCTCATAGGTTTATACTAGGCTATCTGCCCTAAGGCATTTATAAGCCTAGCCCAAAGTTTTGTGGCTTACGCCACCCCTTATATGAAAAAATACTGTACCCATTAGTTTGTTGTGCCTCTGTCCAGCAGTGACACAGAGAGGATTCCCAGGGTAAACCTACGATCTCCCATCCACAGATCAAGATTTCTCTTGAACAGAGCCAGCGAGGTGCTCTGCCTCACATGGACTGGGATTTTATTCCACAGCATAGGGAGTCTCTGAGTGATAAATCTATCCCTCCAGCACATCCTATTTGTATCCGTGCTAAGGTTTAAGTCGCTTGCTCTAGTGGTTTTGGTGGATTTGGATTTTTTGAGGTGGAGCATGTCCATTAATTCCGGGTTGGACATGGCCTTGTATGTCAGGCACATGTCACCTCTGAGAAGACGGTATGTGACTGAATAAAGCTGGAGTTTCTTCAATCTGGCAGCATATGACAGATTTTGGAGTCCCTTTATTGGTGAGGAACTTTTGGGGTCTCTCCAATTGCTGCAGATGTCGGGTGAGATACATCCCGAATGGGGCATTGTACTCGATCATTGGTCTGATAAGTGAAGAGTACAGGGGAACAATGACCTCACTAGATCTGGATGTGAATCCCTTCATGATCAGGTGGGCAATGTAGAAGGTCTTTCTAACCACTTTAGCAATGTGAGTGTCAAAAGAAAGGCCACTGTCAACCTGGGTCCCCAGGTCCCTGATAACCTCTTCTGTGCTTAGTGGATTGCCACCTATATGGTAGCTTGGGGTTACCTTGTTTTTCCCGAAGGGTATGACTATACATTTTTTGGCGTTTAACTTCAGGCCATGGCTCTGGCACCAGCTATCTGTTTCCGTGAGTCCCTTCTGAAGGATATCAGTGTCCAATGCACTTTCCACTATGGCGCCCAGTTTGCAGTCGTCTGCAAACTTTGTCAGCCAAAGTCCTCCCATGTTGGCCTGTACTTCTGAGAAGTAGATGCCGAACAATAGGGGGCCAAGGACAGAGTCCTGTGGGACACCACTTGTGACCGGCTTGGAGTCTGACATAGCACCAGCAACTCTAACCCTGTGGGTTCTGTCCTTAAGCCAGTTTGCAACCCATCTTGTGACATATGGGTTTACATTTAAGCTGGTAAGTTTTTCTACAATACCCGAGTGGGGTATTGTGTCGAAAGCCTCTGCAAGGTCAAGGTAGGCTGTATGGACTGCCTTTACCTCATCAATGGCCTTGGTGACTGTTTCGAAGAAGTCGACCAAGTTCAAAAGGCATGATCTGCCCTTGACGAAGCCAAACTGGGTCGGGTCCAATGTCTGCAAGTCCCCTATATCTTTGTTTATGAGCTCCATTATGATCCTCTCCATAGCTTTGCAGACTAGACTTGTTAAGCTTATGGGGCGGTAATTACCAGGGTCCGTAGAGGCACTGCCTTTGTGGAGTGGGACCACAGTTGCCGTACACCACTCCTTAGGCACGTATCCTGTGGTAAGGCTGAGTAATAAAGGCAGAGTAATAAACCTTTTTGTATTTTGGTATCCGTGGTCTGTTGTATCTTAACTTCTACTTGTAAAGTCTCTCAGTGAAACACAGTAGTCCTTAGACTTGCATTGATCAAGCCGTCTTGTAATCCCAAACATGTCAATAATTAAGCTCCTGTTCCCTAGGTACTTCTTGAGTAGATTCACAGGACTTCCATCAACTCTCTTGGTATTTTCCACAGCTTCTTCTGCTCAGGGACCAAGAAAACCTCTACTCGTAGCCTCAAAACCCTTCTCTGCGACTGGCAAATTGCTTTAATATGACAGGCTTTCTTACCTTCTTTTAATAGCAGTTCACCTTGAAGCTTACATTATTTTACTCCCATAATATATTGCCTATAGACACTACTATCAGTTTTTACCATTATATAAGGTGCATATTGTGACGGTTCCCTACTCCGGGCCAGCAATCAAGGAAACTCAATCCTCACCACTGACTCTGGTGAGGAACAGTCACTAAGAGCAAAGATGGATTCACACAGTATTTTCAGATGCAGCTCCTTCCACCAAGTGGAATTTCCCTTAAGAGCACACAGGGAGCAAGCTCCAGATCTGGGGCTGGACTCTCTCTCTCCAGACCCACACAAAACTTCACAGTGACCACTTTGGAGCTCTGTGTCCCTGTTCTCAGTAGCCAACACACACTTTGATATTTGAGTTTTACACATACGTACACACCTGGGAAAAGCTGGCAGAGATTCACTAGCTGTGCCCCTTTCTTCCCAGACTCTGAGGTAATCACGCTGCCATCAGTCAGCCACCCTAATGGTCTTTAAAGGGTACCCAATTCTACTGTGAAAATTAATACTAATACAAATGGTAGAGTTTGACCAAAGCAGCAAGGCACCAGGAGAGGCCACAGTGTCACAAAAACAAGCATAAGTACTCTCAAGATGTTAAAAGTATTCTCTAAAGGACCAGCCACAATGAAAGGTATTAAAATATTTAATGATAAATAATAACAGATAAAGAAGAGAATACTGAAGACAATAGACAGAGTTACACCCACACAGGTATAACAAATAATACAGATGGATAATTTCTCACTGATGCAGAAAACAATAGTACCTGACTAACTAAAGAATTACTGTTCCCTGATTACTTGCTAAAGCAAGACAAGCAGATGTGTGCTGAGTGTCTTACCACAGCAAAAGCCAGATGTCTCTGTCTGTGCGGATGTGTGAGATATATATCATGTCAGAAATATTTCCTGTCAGGTTCCAAAGTGCTGCTGTGAGAGTTCCAAAGAAACCAGATGCTGGTTACAGGATGACATCACCTCTGGTCACCTAACTCTGCTACAGTACACACACAGAGCTTTGCTAAGATCTGTGGCAGCATCTGAAAGCTATAACACAATTTCAAACTTTCCACCCTTGCAGGGTTCTCTGATAAACATACACATTTGATCAGTTACAACAATACAATCTAATATACATGCATACATTCATTCTGTCCAGCAGGACCTACTGTTGATGCACTTTTTACCTTAAGTAACTTTGCAAATATATTTTTAATTCAAACATCTGTACAAATCAGTGTGATAGTCAAAGAGAAAATTCTTTCAAAACTCCAGCTACCTATGCTGGCATATGTACACATGTACTGCTCTACTCTCCCTGGCACAGAAGGCACTACCTCATAACATCACACATATACAGAACATCACAAGAACATTTCTGACATCTCAGCAGCCACTATGCAGCAATGATTCTCCCTTCCCAGCCCAGAACCTCTGTTTCTCTACAGAATTAGACGAGTTATTGAACAGAATAACTCGTCCACATTCTTATGACTGTTGCCAGGTCTGTATCTTATGGTAACATTAATGGATGAAGTTATAAAGCCCTTCTTAACAGTTTGATATTTTTAACCTGTTTTTACAGCCACTGTAGAGGTGCATGGTCAGCTACAAAAGTGTAGTAGCTACATCCCAACAGAAATACTGCAGAAAAATTAGTACATTATAATTGTGAGATATCCTTGTTCTATGGGAGAGTATCTTGTGATGACGTTAACTTCCTTCAGAGTTAGCAGACTGGGTGTTCCTCACCATCTTCATCTTGAAATAACAACTCATAAACCAAGCTCAGATGTAATGATATACATAACAAAAGGTTTAGTAACATCAGGGGAACCAAAACTGACCATGAACACAAGATGGCTTTCACTTGTTAAAAAGCCTTATCTGCTGCTAATGTCTACTTTATCTGCATGCTCTACAGGGACCAATTCAAACCCCTGTCTTTATATTCATATCCTACAAACTGCTATGAGGTGACCTGTGTCTGGCATAGAAGGCATCCTCCAACCTAATACTGTTGGATTTACTGCACATCAGCAAGTCAAATGACATCAGAAATACTCATTTACACATCTTCTGCAACATCAGAAGAATTTGCAGGGAGAGGTTCATCTCAGATGACACTGCTGCTATGGATCAGACTCCACATCCACATAAAACAAAGTTCATCCTCTCTATATTCAAGCAAAACTTGGATTTATGGATGGAAAACAGACATTTTACCCCAGGAATACCCCTGCACTGCTAATGGACTTTTTCCCATGCATGAATCTCCTCAAATTATCCATGGAATGATCCCAGTTATTCTCATTAGGGGTAGTATACAATTATAGACCATGGGATGGGTATGGACAATCTATAACCAAATGGGATATGTTAATTTAAGCACAAACAAGGAAATTTGCTTGGCTAGAAAAGACCTGCAAGGGCAGCTTGCCTAGTACTTACCAATGAATCTATGAACTTATGGTGCAGTTACTGCAGGCCATGTACAAGGACCCAATGACACAAGTACAAACAGTGCAGACTCGCAGAAGAGTTCCCAGTATGATGGCTGTGCACCAGGTCCAGCTGAGTTCACTGCTGGTGACCAACTACATTAGCAACAATACTGCAGGGGAATGAACAAATCTGCCGTATGCAGACAATGTGCCATTGCAAATATGCTCTGAATGGGAACATTAACAACTGATAGGAGATTTGGAATGAAAAACTGAATGTACACGGGATAAAAGATACTAGACAGTTATCATGGCAGTAAATGCAGTAAAAATCAGAAGATGAAACGAGATAGAAGGGGAAATAGTGCAATAGTTTAACAGCATCAATTATCTCTTAGGGATGGTTGAGCAGAAGGGAAGTCTGACTGAGAAGTTCAAAACTAGTATCAGAGGTACTTCAGCTAACTAGCACAGATTTTCAGTGGTAATGTGTGACAGAAGAATGACAAAAAAATAAAATGAAAGGTGTACAATGTTAAAACACTGAAACCTGGGCAGTGAAGGCTGACCACCTGAGGAAGTTTGAGGTGATGGAGATGAAGTGCTTGAAATAGGTGGTAGGATGTGAACTGTAGGACAGATGAAGAAATGAGGACATCAGAACAGAAACCAAAGTAGCCCAGTTGCAGGGAAGATCAAAGAGAATAGATTATGGTGATTTGATGAAGAAGATTTGGCAGAGATAGGATTGTATATCAGAATACCTGCAACATTCGGGCATGACAGTTGAAAAAGATAGGAGAGTGGAACTGAATGAATAGAGGTAGCATCATTTGACTACACCCAGTACTCATGTAGAAAAAATGGGGTTGATGCTGATGAAAATGTTTACCTTTTCCTTTGGCACAATTTGACTATGCTCCTATAACAGATGCCCTTCATTACTGTAGCAGTATTCCCCACTTATCGGACGTACCCTGCCAAGGATATCATATGTCTAGCCAGCATACAAAAGCTTAGGCATCTTCTCATGCAGTACATCTGCTGTATTCTCCAAGTGAGAGAATGCAAAGCTGTGCATAGTGGACGTACAAGTGTAAAAAAAACTTCAGAATTTTTACCACCAAACCGAACAGACAATCTTGACTGTCTGTCAGCTGTACAGCCTCTGCCAACTTCCATTCTTTAGGGCTGATAAGTATCCCTGTTGGGGACATTTTGCTCTTTACCTGACCCAAGAAGGGAAATGTGAATCTGGGAGGCACATAATATATAGTGATCAAAGGAAATGTGTCTTTTGCCTAGGTCTGTCTGATAACCAAAGTGTTTTCAATTTATCAATTTTTTTATGCCAAAAACCCTTAGAAGCTGCTTAGCTTCTATTAGAAATTTGCTTGAGAATCAGTGTATGAATAAAGTTCACTTGTGGCAGGATTGTCTCTGAATCATCCCTGTCAGATGTCCCTCTGCTGCTGAAGAAGCTTAAAAAATTGAAAACTGAAGCGTGTGTTTTCTGATATAATCTAGACATCTCTGCTGTGGACTTGAACAACCCTCACACAATATCCCACGGACGCCTTCTAGCATTGTATTGCTCAACTTAGTACATGGCCAATTTGGCTGCAAAGTGAGAACTTTGGCTGGTTACATCAGAAGGACCAGGGGACATTCTTCAGGACTTTGGACAGGAAAGAGATACTACGTATCCTAATAAAGGTACATCAGAAGCTACATTATCAGCATTGTAGTCAAGCTGAAGTAAATAGTAAAAAGCAGCGAGAGGTTAAGCACCTTATTTCTTCCTCCACTCCTTCTGACCCCAGACACCATTAGAAGGAATTGTAGGATTCTTCAAGGTATTTTAAGGCTATTATGTCTTTAAAGTTACCCCAACTATCTTCTTCTGTTTCTCCTTAGAAAAGAAAGAATCATCTTCTGAAGAAGATTCAGCATCTGAAGAGGATTCTTCAGCCTTCTCTTCTCAGATTTATCCCACGTGAGGTTAAGAGTCTGAGGAGAATGACACTGAGTCCCCAGACTTTCCTTTAGAAGAGGTGTCTTTCTGGAACACAATACTAAAAATGATGCAAAATTTCCACTGGGAAACTGAACAGGTTTCAGATATGCAAAAAAAGGTAAGATGACCTTCCAGACATGGGAATTTCTAAACCTTCGGCAATGGCTCCAGTTCTAGAAGCTCTGCAAGATAGGTTTGTCTTTGCTTCTATTAACCCAGCATCCCAACCCACCTTTACCAGGTGCCTGATACTCATAAGGTGTTCAGTCATAAATCACTAGTGCAGTACATTTAGCTATATGGGTTATATTCTGCCATCCCCACATGTATCCAGGCTGCTGGTTGAATGAGCTTTACATGAAGAAAATCAGCAGCCTGAGATCCAAAGCTTCAGGACTTTCTTGCCAAGTGAAGAAAGGAGTCTATGGTCCTGGTAAGAAAAGTGTCTATGGTCCTGGTAAGAAAGGTAAAGTAACATACAGATATTTAAATCCTTACCCTGCATAAACACAAAAGAGGATGGAAGGAGGGTGCAGCTACTCCAACAGTGATTTTATTGAACATCTACTGTTATGGTAAGATTACTCATACAACTATACTATGTCATTCATAAATCACTGCTACAATAGCCTTAGCTATACCCCAACTTAGGCAGACTGTTAGGAGGAAGGATGAATGTCCAGCAGCCCTAGGAGAATGGTCCTAGAAAAGCATGTTCTAGACCTGAAAAGGAATCTAGTCTAGTGTTTTGTAAAATATGCCCAAATGAACAAGTAGTTCTGTCAAGATAATAGAGTTGTCTATGCACTTCCAAAGTATGAAGAATATTTTCTCCATGGCTTTTTGGCTCTGGAAAGGAGAAAGGGAGACAGATGGATTGACTGAAAAGTAAGCACTTAAACCACTTTAGGCATAAATGAGGGATTTTTTCTTCAAGTGCTGAACAAGGAGAAGGTCACGGTAAGCTGCCTATCGGGCGCTAGAATCCGCCACATAACACAAGCACTCAGATCACTCCACGGCAAGTACAAGTATGACACAGTCATTGTCCATGCTGGTGTGAACGACCTGAGACATACCTCCCTGGACTACGTGAAAAGAGACATAGAGGAGCTCTCGGATTATGTAGCCCAGGCAGGTATGACCCTGACCCTGAGCAGTATCCTTCCTTCACCACGAATGATGCCACAATATAGTGACAAGATGATCAGCTTTAACAATTGGCTTAATTTCTGGTGTCATGGGATCCAGTGTCTGTCTGCTTGGGATGACATGCTTGACAAGCCACGCTGCTTCGCAAGGGACGGCTTGCACCTGTCACCCCTGGGATTCTGGATATTGGCTAAGGCTCTTGCCAAACCCATAGTGCCTTTAGGCAAGGCTCAAATTCTAAACCTACCACCCTAGAAAACAAAAACGGGAAGAAACTAAGGGTAATGCTGCTCAATGCCAGAAGTCTAAATCTCAAAATGCACGCACTTGAGGCCCTTCTCAGTATGGAGAACATCGATGTCTGTGCTGTGACTGAAACCTGGTTCAAGGCTCCTGAGAGCACCCCGGCACTATCAGGTTTTACCTCATATCATGCTCCGCCCCAAAACCCGGACCATACCACAAAAGGAGGGTGTATCCATATTCATCAAGGATACCCACACCTCCAGGTTGGTGGCTACGCACGAAGCATCGGAAACCATCCAGGTGCAATTAACCATAGGCAAAACTGCTCTACAATTTGTAGCATGCTACAGGCCACCCTCTCAAACTCAAGAAACCCACACAGCCTTCCTAAAGACACTGGAGGGTATAAATGTATCACCAAACACCATCATATTGGGTGACTTCAACTACCCGAATATAGACTGGGAACATTACTCAAGCCCCAACTTTCTAGCCCAACTGTTCCTGGAGTTCATAAATTCAAATGCCATGGAACAACTAGTCACCATCCCCACAAGAGGAGAAAATATACTAGATCTCATCATCACAAACATGGGGACAAAATGCTCCACACCGGAAGTATATCCCTCTTTGGTGAGATCAGATCATAAACTAATCTCACTAGAAATCCACATCCCGCCCCCACCCCAAACAAAAAAGACCACAGTGAAGAACTTCTAAAGCAAACTTCACACTACTCAAGACAGGTGTGGTATCCTTCAAGGCCCCTGAGCCAATGGAAACCACAACCCAAGCTGCGGAAGCCCTTACAAATGCTTTCAGGACTGCATGGATCAAGCAATCCCAAATAAAACCAAGACTCTTTCCACCAAGGGCAAACGTCCAGTCTGGTGGACCCCAGCCATAAACAAACTTTACAATAAGAGGAGAAAGCTATTACATGATAGAGCAAAATCCCAAAAAGGGAAGGCATCTTTGATCAGTACTAGCAAGAAACTACAATCCCTCATAAAATCATCCAAGGCCAACTTTGAGAAAAAAATTGCCATAGATTCAAAAGACAATCATAAGGCCTTCTTCAGCTATGTCAGAAACCTGGGTGGAAACTCCCAGATATGCTCAGAATTAGTCCAAAATGATACAAAAATCACTGAACCCACAGACATTGCCAACATACTGGCAGACAGGTTCAATGCAAACTTCACCCCCCTCTCCCCCCCAAAAGGAGAGATAACTATCCCAACAGAGTGTAGCCTCCCAGACATCTCAAATGCGCAGGTGAAAGCTGCTCTCTAAAGCTAAAAACACAGCATCAATGGGACCGGATGGTGTCCCCGGCTGTGTGCTACATGAACTCAATGAAGAGCTAAACCCGCACATAAGGCAGCTGTTTAATCTTAGCCTTACCGCAGGATATGTGCCCAAGGAGTGGCGTACGGCAACTGTGGTCCCACTCCACAAAGGCGGTGCCTCTACGGACCCTGGTAATTACCGCACTATAAGCTTAACAAGCCTGGTCTGCAAAGCTATGGAGAGGATCATAATGGAACTCATAAACAAGGACATAGGGGACTTGCAGACCTTGGACCCAACCCAGTTTGGCTTTGTCAAGGGCAGATCTTGCCTTTTGAACTTGGTTGACTTCTTCGAAACAGTTACCAAGGCCATTGATGAGGGAAAGGCAGTCCATACAGCCTACCTTGACCTTGCAAAAGCTTTCGACACAATACCCCACTCGGGTATCATAGAGAAACTTACCAGCTTAAATGTAAACCCATATGTCACAAGATGGGTTGCAAACTGGCTAAAGGACAGAACCCACAGGGTTAGAGTTGCTGGAGCCATGTCAGACTCCAAGCCAGTTACAAGTGGTGTCCCACAGGGCTCAGTCCTTGACCCTCTATTGTTCGGCATCTACTTCTCAGAAGTACAGGCAAACATAGGAGGACTACGGCTGACAAAGTTTGCGGATGACTGCAAACTGGGTGCCATAGTGGATAGTACACAGACATCCTTCAGAGGGGTCTCACGGAAACTGATAGCTGGTGCCAGAGTCATGGCCTGAAGTTAAATGCAAAAATGTCTATAGTCATACCCTTCGGGAAAAACAAGGTAACCCCAAGCTACCATATAGGTGGCAACCCACTAAGCACAGAAGAGGTTATCAGGGACCTGGGTACCCAGTTTGACAGTGGCCTCTCGTTTGACACTCACATTGCTAAAGTGGTTCGAAAGACCTTCTACATTGCCCATCTGATCATGAAGGGATTCACATCCAGATCAAGTGAGGTCATTGTTCCCCTGTACTCTTCACTTATCAGACCAATGATCGAGTACAATGCCCCATTCGGGATGTATCTCACCCGACACCTGCAACAATTGGAGAGACCCCAAAAGTTCCTCACCAAAAGGATAAAGGGACTCCAAAACCTGTCATATACTGCCAGACTGAAGAAACTCCAACTCTATTCAGTTGCATACCGTCTGCTCAGAGGTGACCTGTGCCTGACATACAAGGCCATGACCAACCCAGAATTAATGGACATGCTCCACCTCAAAAAATCCAAATCCCCCAGAACCACTAGAGTAAGTGACTTCCTTAGCACGGATATAAATAGGATGTGCTGGAGGGATAGATTCATCACCCACAGACTCCCCATGCTGTGGAATAAAATCCCGGTCCATGAGGCAGAGCACCTCGCTGGCTCTGTTCAAGAGAAATCTTGACCGGTGGATGGGAGATCGTAGGTTTACCCCGGGAATCATCTCTGTGTCACTGCTGGACAGAGGCACAACAAACTAATGGGCACATTATTTCTAACATAAGGGGTAGTGTAAGCCACAAAACTTTGGGCTAGGCTTATAAATGCCTTAGGGCAGATAGCCTAGTATAAACCTATGAACCTAAGTAACCATATCACTATGAACAGCAACCAGGGTTGAACCACCATAAGAGCAAGTCAGATATTCATCTTGTAGATATTAGAGCAACAAGCAAGAGTCTTCCAAGTAATGAAACATGTATCAGCCCACTTTAGACATAAATGAGGGATTTGTTCTTCAAGTAACCATATCACTATGAACAGCAACCAGGTTTGAACCACCATAAGAGCAAGTCAGATATTCATCTTGTAGATGTTAGAGCAACAAGCAAGAGTCTTCCAAGTAATGAAACATAAATCAGCCCGATCAGCTGGTTGAAAAGGAGATGGAGTTAATTTTTTCAGTAGAAAGTAAAAGATACCAAGAGGACCCGTTTCCTAGGTGGTCTTAAATATAAAATCCCCTTCAAGAACAACTTGACCAAAGACTGAGAAGGGGGAGGATCCATGGGCAAACTTGCCAAAATGGAAAAAGGATGAAGCCTGACAGAGGAGTAAGATAGGTCAGAGGACAGTAACTCACACATCTATTACAAAACCACTGATGCAGTTCCATGGTTCTTCTGAAAAAGCAGACTGATCCCCAGTTAGCATAGCTGGAATGAGTAGGTGATAGGTAATTTGTCAAAAGCAGTGTTAAGTAAAATACACAATGACAGTCCCAAAACACAACTGCCCCTAATAAAACAAAGTCCAACAAAATAAGTACACATTTTCTCACAAAACTGTTTGCAGTAAGCATAAACAGTAGAAGTAAAGAACAGAAAGCAAACAGCCTGTCAGAACAGCCAGTTTCAAGACACTCATCAAAAAATATTTATCAGAAAACACAATATTTCTCATGGAAAGCAGCACATAATATAAAGAAAATAAAATATTGTGGAAGGCTTTCCTCAAAGAGAATTTAGCTGCCCTGCAATGGAAAGACACTTATCCAACTGCCAATCTTAAGAGGCCCCTAAGAGAAGTGCTCTAGGGGCAGAAAGAAAGTACTAAATTTTTTTGGTACCCAGGCCACTGGTTTTCTCCCTTTGGGCTCAGGCTACAATTTTTACTACAGGATTTCAAGCTCAGGTTACCAGATGCTTCTTTGGATAAAGAATCCCTTTTTGGTCCTGCTGCTGCACATCTATTCAAGAATTTATATGAAGCAAGTAAGGTTATGCACAATTTTCAACAAATGTTTTTATCTCCATGTCCTAAATTACAAAAGAGCCAATTCCTTACCATATACAAAAAGCAAACATTTTCAAAAAAGAAATTCCAGGACAAACCCTTATTGCATTTCAAAGGGCCTAAGGGTTCCTTTCAAGACAAACCCCCCAATTTGTGACAACTTTCCTTTTTGTCCCTCTTCTCCCACCTCAGCCTACCCCTCTTCCTCTTTCAAAACAAGCTATCCCCTTTTCCTTGCCACATGGGAACTGATAACGTCAGACAAATTGGTACTCAGCATGATTCAGAAAGGATGCAAGCTAACTTCAAATTGGTACTCAGCATGATTCAGAAAGGATGCAAGCTAACTTCAAATTGGTACTCAGCATGATTCAGAAAGGATGCAAGCTAACTTCAAATTGGTACTCAGCATGATTCAGAAAGGATGCAAGCTAACTTTGCTCCATGCTCCTGCTTATTTAGGTATCTCACAAGTACACCCAAGCAAGGAACATCTAATTCCACCCATCTTTCAAGAGCTGCTTCTTCAGGGAACCATAAAACCTGCCCCCTCTCACCTTCACAGGAAAGGTCTTTATTCCAGACATTTATTAGTCCCAAGGAAAAAAGGTACCTGGACACCTATTCTGGATTTGTCAGGCCTCAGTACCTCCCAGAGAGTCCCAAAATTCAAACTATTTTCTTTTATTCTTATTCTTAAATTGCTCTCAGATGTTTCCTCAAGTTTTTTTGATTATCTAGGATCTCAGGGACACATACCTGCACATATCTATCCATCCAGTCCACAGGAAATTAAGACACTGCACACTGCAATCTCACTTTCAGTTTTCTGCTTTATCCTTTAGAATTTCTACAGCCTCAAGGGTATTCAAAAATGCATTGCCCCTGTCATATCTTTCTGCAAGCTCCACAGTCTCCATATTTATCCAGACTTGCATGATCTCTTTTTCAATGCCACACCAACAGTCAAACTTCTACTGGATCTAAAATTCACCACATACCTTTTTCTAAATATCAGTTTCACAATAAATCAGAGAAAGTCTATTCTTCCATCTTAGGAACTGTTTTTTTTTTCTGGGTTGCCACCTAAGCACTGTTTCAATTATGGCATTTCTTCCATAGGACAGAATTTCAGTTTCTGACTGCATCTCCAGTCTCTTCTTCCTCAAGACTTGACTTCAGCAAGAGCGACATTGAGATCCCTGCAGCACGTCTTCTACTATAAAACTGATTCTTGTCAGACTCCACATAAGAAAATTCAGTGGTCCCTCAAGCTTTTTTGGGTTCAGCACTACCACCCATTGAATCTTCCCATTCCTCACTTACCCTTTATCAAAAAGGAATTTCGCTGGTGGAGTAACTAGACTTAATTCAATCAAGGAGTGCCTTTTCTGCCACCCCCTTGCCAAAATATCCACAGATATTTTGAATCTGGCATTGTGCGGTTTGCATAAAAGTGCAAGGTGTTTGGTCAGGGCAGGACAACAGAGCTCATATCAAAGAAATGACAGGTGCTAGTCTGGATTACAGATCTCTACCTATTTTTGGACTCTGGGAACCCTCCAAATCTAATCAGACATTACCACAGTAATGTGGTATACCAATAAACAGGGACAAAATCTTACAAACAATGCAGACTAGCCATGATCCCTTGAGAAATTGCAATGTATTGCACCCTTTTTCTCCAAGATGGTTTATATTCCCTAACACTTAGGCAGATTCTTTGAGCCCATCCAGAAAAGACCCTCATGGATGGTTCCTAAACAGATCAAATCAAAGAGATCTATTTAACTCTTGAAAAAGCAGTTCTGACTTATGACTGATGTGTTCCAGGGTACCATGCCCTCAGGTTTCAGTAGCGTGCATTTTAACACTGTCAGGATGCTTCTAGCCCCCACCAATTTACTATGGTAAAATTCAGGGCACTGTCAGGATGCTGCTAGCCCCTACCATTTTACTATGGTTAAATTCAGGGCACTGTCAGGATGCTGCTAGCCCCTAGCATTTTACTATGGTTAAATTCAGGGCACTGTCAGGATGCTGCTAGCCCCTACCATTTTACTATGGTTAAATTCAGGGCACTGTCAGGATGCTGCTAGCCCCTACCATTTTACTATGGTTAAATTCAGGGCACTGCCAGGATGCTGCTAACCCCCACCACTTTACTATGGTTAAATCCGGGGCACTGTCAGGATGCTGCTAGCCCCCACCATTTTACTATGGTTATATGCAGGGCACTGTCAGGATGCTGCTAGCCCCTACCATTTTACAATGGTTAAATTCAGGGCACTGTCAGGATGCTGTTAGCCCCTACCATTTTACTATGGTTAAATTTGGGGCACTGTAAGGATGCTGCTAGCCCCTACAATTTTACTATGGTTGCACTGAGGGCACTGTCAGGATGCTCCTAGCCCCTACAATTTTACTATGGTTAAATTCAGGGCACTGTCAGGATGCTTCTAGCCCCCACCACTTTACTATGGTTAAATTCAGGGCACTGTCAGGATGCTGCTAGACCCTACCATTTTACTATGGTTTAATTCAGGGCACTGTCAGGATGCTGCTAGCCCTTACCATTTTACTATGGTTAAATTCAGGGCACTGTCAGGATGCTGCTAGCCCCTACCATTTTACTATAGTTGAATTTGGGGCACTGTCCGGATGCTGCTAGCCCCTACCATTTTACTATGGTTAAATTCAGGACACTGTATCAGCCTGCTCCTGCGAAGTCCCATATTATTTTCACTATTCAGTCCATAGAGAGTGATTGTGCTCCTTCCCCCATAATTTCGACAGTGCTTTCCACTGACAGAAATTCTGATCAGTTAAAACACTGTGTTAGGATGTAGAGTTTATATTTCTACACAGAGAAATCAGTACTCCTTAAGCCTATGAATGTGTATCACTTTCACCCTCCTCCTAGTATTTGTTTACGTCTATAGACATATGCTTTCTTAAAAAGCATGACCAAGTTGCCAGAATCAAGCAGCTTTTTCAGTTCCTTCCGACCCACCAGTACCGTACACTGGCTAGCCTGGTAGTTGCACATAGGCAGCTCCTACTTCTCTAGCAGTTACTTAATCACATTTCATCAGTGCCTTTTCTTTGTCATGTTGGCTAGAAATTACATTTTTGTTAGGGGCAGCACTTACATTTTCCAAATTAGCATGTTAATTAGAAATTACTTGTTAGGTACAGCATTCCTATCACTAGTTAAAAACATAAACATTGTCAACAATGTGCTCCTCTTTCCACATCTGAAACATACCATTTTAATTACTGCCAGTTCATGTGTTCACAACTTGCTTAAAGTTTTCATTTACTTTGTTTTAAACAATTGCTTCATTAGTTAGTAACCTTTCAATTTGTACTACCAATTTATTAGTGCTTCTAAGGTCACTCTAAAAAGCCTATTTACTTAAATTACTTACGAGTGCCCTTTTCATTCTACTGAGTGATAACATGTACCATTTTACTTTTACTCTTGACTTCTGATTCTAGCAATTCATTTAAAGTATGCATTATATCAGCCATTTGTCCTGTCATCATTTTACTCAAATGTCCAGTTCTGAAATTTGTTTTTCAGAAGACATACCAGCTCTAGTGAGCTGTTTCTTTACTTTTCAATAGGCAACATATTCAGCACCTTTCGTGATCATATAAGCCTTACGTTCATCCACTGTAAATTGAGAAGATAAAATTTTAGTCCAGTAAGACTGTGCTCAATTCTCTTGTGTGGCAGCTCAGTCAACAAATAAATTCAATAACAGTTCAAAAGCCATAAGACAAACTTTGATGCTACCATCTGTTCTCCATTTCTTTAGTGGTAGTATAGACTTCAAGAAACCCATTAAAATGGTCATCACATGCAGCTGTTGTTCCTGGAGATTAAGTGTTGATCAATAGTCTCTCTCTTCTGAAAAGCCGAGCTCCTCTCCTGAAGAACCTCTGAATGCGGATTCATACTCAAGTTGATTTGCACCAGTCTTGAGTTTCTCCATTTTGCTTGACAAAGTTTAACAGTACACTCAGAAAACAATTTTTCTTTTTCAGATTGGATAATTAACACCAAATACATTTGAACGTCCGGGCATGAATGCAGGAATGAATAACTGAAGTTAATTTTCAAGTAAAACATGCAATCTTTGGTGTAACAATTTTTGGTCACTTACAGATCTGAATTAAAAGTATCTCACACAGTGCTCAACTCACATGTCAATCACTATTTCTTTCTTCTTGGTACTGTAGCTCTTCTTAAGTTGCCTTGAAGTCCAAGATAACAGTTAACATTATGGTAAGAGTAAATGCACAGCACCCCATTGACTCAATTGTTTTTTTTTTTCACAGCTTCTTCCGTCAGGGTCCACTCACAATTTCTCCTCTTGGGCCTTGATATCCCCCTCTTTGAGAGGTAAACAACTCTGATATTGTGGACTTTCAGTCCTTCTCTTAAACAGCATTTTCCCAGGTATACCTCTCAAACTATCAATGCAAGAAATCTGGACAAAGCCAGAAATAATGGGGGGACAAAGATCCAAAAATAGGGGCATATTTTAAATATTGCTCCTATAAAATTAGAAAGTTGCTAGAATTAGAACAGTTTTTGAATTATTAAGCATTTCCAAAGAATATGAAGTCTGAAATTCAAATGTCTGTCATTACTTAGTATCATTCACGTACTATAATCCTCAATGATTTTCCAGAAAAACACTAATTTTATGTGGAACGGACTAAAAATACAAGTAAAAAATCTGGACATTCTGTGAAATTCTGAACAATTGGAAGGTATGTCAGATGATAAGTATTATATATATATTTTAACTGTAATATATGGTGTATATACAGCATGTAAAAATAGCATTTTGAGCATTTCAATAGTCACTATGCTACAACTTGCACACATACATTATATATACTCCGTCTCCAATATACATACACACATTATATATATATATATATATATATATATATATATATATATATATATATATATATATATATATATATATATATACACACACACACACACACACACACACACACACACACACACACATATATACATACATACATACACACACACGCACACACATAGGTTCATAGGTTCATAGGTTTATACTAGGCTATCTGCCCTAAGGCATTTCTAAGCTTATATGAAAAATACTGTGCCCATTAGTTTGTTGTGCCTCTGTCCAGCAGTGACCCAGAGATGATTATCTCCCATCCACAGGTCTAGATTTTGAACAGAGTCAGCGAGGTGCTCTCTAGTGGTTTTGGTGGATTTGGATTTTTGAGGTGGAGCATGTCCATTAATTCGGTTGGACATGGCCTTGTATGTCAGGCACATGTCACCTCTGATCCTTTTGGTGAGGAACTTTGGGGTCTCTCCAATTGCTGCAGATGTCGGTTCATGATCAGGTGGGCAATGTAGAAGGTCTTTCTAACCACTTTAGCAATGTGAGTGTCAAAAGAAAGGCCACTGTCAACCTGGGTCCCCAGGTCCCTGATAACCTCTTCTGTGCTTAGTGGATTGCCACCTATATGGTAGCTTAACTTCAGGCCATGGCTCTGGCACCAGCTATCTGTTTCCGTGAGTCCCTTCTGAAGGATATCAGTGTCCGATGCACTTTCCACTATAGTTTGCAGTCATCTGCAAACTTTGTCAGCCAAAGTCCTCCCATGTTGGCCTGTACTTCTGAGAAGTAGATGCCAAACAATAGGAAGGGAGACCCGAGGGGACACCACATTTGTGACCCGGCTTGAGTCTGACACAGCCAGCAACTCTAACCCTGTGGGTTCTGTCCTCCATCTTGTGACATATGGGTTTACATTTAAGCTGGGGTAGAGTGGTCGAAGCCTTTGCAAGGTCGGTCAAGGCTGTATATGACTGCCTTGACTGCCTTTCCCTTGGTGGTGACTATTCAAAGAGCTCAAGAAAGTTCAAAAAGGCATGATCTTCCCTTGACAAAGCTAAACTGGGTCGGGTCCAATGTCTGCAAGTCCCCTATATCTTTGTTTATGAGCTCCATTATGATCCTCTCCATAGCTTCCCATTGATGCTGTGTTTTTAGCTTTAGAGGGATAGTTATCTCGTTTGCACTGAACCTGTCTGCCAGTATGTTGGCAATGTCTGTGGGTTCAGTGATTTTGTATCATTTGGACTAATTCTGAGCATATCTGTGAGTTTCCACCCAGGTTCCTAACATAGCTGAAAGGCCTTATGATTGTCCTTTCAAAATTGGCCTTAGTTGATTTTTGACTTCCCTTTTATGGATTTTGTTCTATCATGTAATAGCTTTCTCCTCTTATTGTAAAGTTTGTTAATGGCTGGGGTCCACCAGGTGGAAAGAGTCTTGGTTTTATTTGGGATTGCCTGATCCATGCAGTCCTGGAGGTGTTCATAGAAGGCATTTGTAAGGGCTTCCGCAGCTTGGGTTGTGGTTTCCTCTGACTCAGGGGCCTTGAAGGATACCACACCAGTCTTGAGTAGTGTGAAGTTTGCTAGAGAAGTTCTTCACTATGGTCTTTTATTTCCAGTGAGATTAGTTTATGATCAGATCTCACCAATGAGGTGTGGAGCATTTTGTCCCCATGTTTGTGACAATGAGATCTAGTATATTTTCTCCTCTCGTGGGAACAGTGACTAGCTGTTCCATGGCATTAATTTATGAACTCCAGGAACGAAAGTTAGGGCTTGAGTAATGTTCCCAGTCTATATTGTCACCCAATATGATGGTGTTGGAGTTACATTTATACCCTCCAGTGTCTTCAGGAAGGCTGTGTGGGGTTCCTGAGTTTGAGAGGGTGGCCTGTAGCATGCTACAATTTGTAGAGCAGTTTTGCCTATTGTTAGTTGCACCTGGATGGTTTCACCAACCTGGAGGTGTGAGTATCCTTTATGAATATGGATACACCCCATGATATGAGGTAAAACCTAATAGTGCCGGGGTGCTCTCAGGAGCCTTGAACCAGGTTTCAGTTACAGCACAGACATCGATGTTCTCCATACTGAGAAGGGCCTAGACTTCTGGCATTGAGCAGCATTACCCTCAGTTTCTTCCCATTTTGTTTTCTAGGGTGAGCCTTAGCCAATATCCGGAATCCCAGGGGTGACATATCTGCTAAGCAACATGACAACTTTAAATGCAATCCACATTTGCTCACAAATGTAACAATAGGCACATTCAAGTGTGCAAGCAGTGTTAACAAAACACGTATTGGGCATTGTGTAATCACAGTGACACTTACCATGGATAGTGCTTGTAACAATGAGAAATGACATTTTCTTTCATAAAAATACAATGGCAAGTAAGAACAGGAATGTTGTTTTATTCGTTTACAGAAGGCATCACCTAGAATACAGATCTATAAACTGTATGTTTCACCACCCTCCATAAAGAAAGAAAAGGCACCAGAATTTAGAAGATAGTGTCTGGCCTGAGAAAAAAATCAGGTGGAGGGAACCTCTCTATATACACTTCTGTAGGGCAGAAATTAATTTCAAATGTATGACCAAGCAATGAGTTTCATGAAGACAAGATGATTACATGTGATTTGGGCACTGCTTGAGGCTGGAAGGATGTAGTAGAAGAATCAAGATTGGGAACCATTTTACAGAACTGGTGAATCATGCAATATTCCTATCAGACATGTCAGAGGAGTCAAGAACCATCTGCGGATAGAGCCAAAAGAGCCCTGACACTACACAGTGATATCAGTAGGAACCACAGAGTTCAAACCAGCAGGAATGCACATATAGGTTAATGGGTAAGTAAGTATTAGGCAATCGCTCTGTAAATAATTTCAAGCCTAGTCAAAAGCCCTACTCACAATTTCACTCTAGCCTCAAGGCGGACAAGACAGACCAGGAGAGAATTTCAAGCTACCCATTCAATTATCTAGATTTCCCTTGATGCTGGTAAGGGTGCTACTCTGCTTGACATTTAGGAGAAGTTTTTTCCAGAGGTGAGGGACATGTTGGGATATGAAGCTATCATGCCAGTCTGTCTTACTTATCTACTGATGAAGGTTTAGGTCATTTAATAGAGTATTTGATGCACTGTTACTTTTGCGAAGAAATGGGAGATCAAATGGGTTTGGATCTTTCATAGCACAAAAGGCTCAACAGATCTCCACAGAGGAGAAGAGACTAAGTACAGAGAAAAGACTGCCAGTCTCATTTGATAACTAACGTTTTTGAGTCCACTGATCTTTTTTACTTATGAATTTCTGAGGTGTCTCAAGTTGTGTAATATCTTTAGATAAATTCATGCCAAAAGGTGCACAATATTCAATAATGGGTCTGATAAGATATGAGTAATGGTGAATTAAGACTTCTTTGGAACTAGTGGACATGCCTTTGGAAATTGGACTGACCCGATAGACTTTATGAACTACTGTGGAGACATGGTGGTCAAACTGAACGCATTAGCCCATCTCTTTTATCAGGATCTGTGTTAAGCACTTCTACAAAAAACAGACATACGGTCATCATTAAGGAAACACAAACATCACATTACTTATCCAGTACTCTTCTATTCTAGAAGAACATCCAAACATTTTAAAATAATGTGGCATGAAGACTATGGAATGCATTTGCAAGGTGCAGCATTTTATAATCCATTTTTGTAAATGATATGCTTTTCAAACTGTTAATGAACTTCCACTACTTCTTATAACAACTGCCAGTTTGTAAAGTTGTGACCATCGCAGTTTGTAGCATGCAAACATTTTTTGTTTGTGTAATTATTTTATTTTACATTTATCCCTCGCAATTGCAAAAAGTTACAAAAATAAAATCAGTAAATTCACATGTATTATCTGTCTCTATTTTTTTTTTTCATATATTAATTTTTCCAGTATCCAGTTTATCCATCAGAGTCACTGGGGACCCTGTAGCTGTGCCAATAAGTAACGGGTGTAATACATGGAATCTGTTCTGAGCAGTCCCTATTTAACAACTGCAGGCAGTTTGGAGGAAAGTCAGTTCAGCCAATCTGCAAATCTTTAGAATGCAGAAGGAAATTGAAGCCCTCAGCAAAATCCCATGTGGAGACAGGCTTGTCAAGAAGACACTAAAGAGAAGGCAGCCAATTTGAGAAATATATCAGAGATCCAAAAACAGCTAAATGCTAATCAAATTGCAGAAGCCTAGCCACTGTAGGAAATCCCTGGAGTTCAGCATATGTACAAATATAGGCTTAAAACACTGCTGTCATCTTCTTACCTTCAGAATCAGGGACAAATTGAAAAATTCTCAAGGACAAATACCCTAAATCAGGAGCACTTTTAAGTAGTAGTACTCAACTTGAAAAGTTGCCAAAATAAGTTAGTATGCATTTTACAAAGAAAAAGGTGTCTGTAATGCTAATGTTTGTCATTACTACATGTAATCCCACCACCTTTTCTCCCAGTTTTAGGTGAGATTAGGAGGCAAAGCAAAATTCTGAGCCAAAATCAAGGTTGCCCATGAAAATGAGGGGCAGTTGAGAGGTGCGCCTTAAAATTACATTACAATTCAAAACTAAAAGATGGAAGATGTTTGGGGGGGGGGGGACAAGCAGGTGCAGTCTGTGTTGTGCTAAGTTTAACACATTCTAAGAGGTTAAAATTCCTAGATGAACTGCTACAGTTTTAAATGGATAAATATGTTGATTAAACTATCCTATGTCCATCTTCCATGAACCTGACATAAAAAGAGAAACAACAGAGTTCCTCATCTTGGAAACTGCTTAACTGATTCAAATCAAACAGTGATAGTTCCAAGAGAAGTATTTCAAGAGGCTGTGCAAATAAAATTTATGAACCACCATTAATGTACAAAATCAGTGTTCCAGCACAAAAATTTTGATTTTGCAGAAACTGCAGTGACAAAGATATTCCTTTATGAGAGTAAATGGCTTACGATAAATTCCGTATGCTGTTTTGTTTGTAAATACAAACTCTTACACATAGACAGTAAACATGGCATTATCAGCCCAGACAACAACTCCACCTCTGTCACAATTGCATGCCTGCCGGTGCTATTTCCAATCATTTAACTTGCTATTAGTAGTGTTTGAAGCATTGCAACTTTACAAAATACAACAAAAGCCTAAACCCACACTTCCCTAAACAGTTGCCCAATCACACCTGCTGATCAGAGAAAAATAATGTGCTTCTAATACACGCTGAATCATTCACACCTGCTGAGCTGAAGTAAAAGCAATTACTTTTCTAATGCAAACTGAGTCATTTCCTATTTCTTCACAGACTGCCACAAAACAGAAAGTACAAGACTCCCCTCCTGCAATGAAACATTTATATAACCAAGAAATGCGTTTAACCTGTCATGTTGTTGAGTTTCAACCTAAACATATCCTATGTTTTGTGAAATTTACATTTCTCATTTACTCTGGCTGTTCAGTCAGTCCACAGTAATGACACCAACTGTTAAATGAATATTTTTATCTTCAGAATACAATCTACATTGCAGAACTTGCAACAGAGAAAACAGTTTATCTGCATGTAGCCTAAATCAGATATTAGTGATGACTTGTGCCTGTTCTAAGAAAAGGGTCAAATTGATTTTACCAAGAAAGATCATGCTTTAAAAAGAGCTTCTACTGTACATTACGAATTCCATAAATGACAGCAAAAGGCAGACTAAATATGTTAATGTTAACAGCAAGTTATCACAAATATGATCTCGCCGAGAGTATAATTGCATTTGAAACCCTCACAACAGATAAATATTTGACAATGTTTGCTTAATTCACAATTAGCCCAGGAGGAGCAAAGCCAAAAAGTGAATCAAAAATAAATAAATGCATTCTCCAGCAAGCAGCTTTAAAATATCAAAACCAAACAGGATGATAAATTAGGAGGGTTCAAGGTTTGCAGAAGGCATTCATAGTGAGTAACAGACTGGTTATCACGTAAAGTTAAACTTGTCTATCTAGCCTTGGTTTTTAACTTGTGCAAATGAAACTTGTCTCATTTTAAGTCTGAATGATCCAGAAAGACGCATTACCTCTGTCTCAAGGATGAACTACTGAAGAATTTTGGTTTTAAAAACTTGAGGCTTGGACAACAATGGATATGTCGTGTTCCAGTGAAAAAACTTCCCTGGGGTGCATGACACAATTGTTCCAACAGTGCTTACAGCCTGATTTTAGTCGAACTGATGAAAGGAGTTATAAAACACAGCTGTTCAGTGATAAAACACCAAAGGGCTCTTACATATAGAGCCAACATTATTCCTACTTGTTACGTACAAGTTAATAAATGCATACATATTTCCAGGTTGTTCTTTAAACAGTAAACTGGTGAAACACATTATTCTAAACTATTCAACACTATACAGCTATGAAAACTATAGAAAGAAGATGCTTGGTAAAACAAGCTGCATCAACATGCTTCAGTGCTTTTTTATTGCTAGTAGTTACTTCTCCCCCAAAGACAGCAGGAACAGGCTGATCTTCGGTATACCTTTCTAAATGTTCCAAATCCTGCTAAGCCTATGGTAGCCAAACTAGCTGTCTTATGTAGACGTACATCAGACTGACCTAACACGGTGCAAGTTTTAACATCAAAGCGAGCCTTAAACAGGTCTTAAAGCTGTAGACCACTGCAAAAGTAAAAAAGTAAACTGCAAGCCACAGGAAGAAATCAGACTACAGTGCACAGCTCCAACTCCACATTTTTATTCTGATAATAGTTTTCTTAAACTGATAGGCGCACCTGTTTTTCACTGACAAAGTCTCAAACTAGACAGAACAACACATATAGCTGTTGTGCAGGACATTCTGCAAATGCAACAATGACATACAAAAATCTGAACAATGACAGTATGGATGAATAGAAAATGAGGACCATAACCAACAAAAACTATCAACAGGGTTTCTCCCCACCCCCAAAACTCTTATTTGCTAGTTTGATTATAGATACGGGCTTAGTACCATAAATCTGAAAGTTTGGACAATGGGCACCAGTCTTAGAGCAGGAAAAGAATGGACAGCCACTTAGCTTTTCTTTGGGGCAGTAAATACACCGAGGATGATACAGATTCTAAAACAGAATTAGCCACAGAGAAAAAAAAGTTGAAAAGACAGCTTGCATATATAAACAGAAACACAGCAATAAATATTAATAAAAATGCAAGGAATTCAAAAATCATTCAAAGAAAATATAATAAATTAGGGTTTCTAGCTATATTATGTGCTATAATTGTTTTTTTTTTTAATAAAGCTACCAGCTATATCTTAAACATTAAAACAAATATATACCCTATGAGGTAGAGATGTAAAAGTGCTAAAACATATCCAAATATACAAGCTTTCAAAAAGGACAAGGAAGTAAAAATAATTTCCAGACTGAAAATGAGTCAGAAAAGAGGATAAGTTATCATCTGAAATGAAAATTACAGTGTAAAGAAGAGAGAACGTGATTGACAAGTGAAACAGACAGTGTAACGAAGGTAAAAAAACAAATGAAAATATATAACAAAAAAATGACATTCCAAACATACGCATAAGTCAAGTTTTCGTAATACACTACAGGACATGTATTACCTAAAAAGAAAGAAATGTCAGACAGACAAAGGAAAAGTCAAATGTTGCACACAAAGCTGTAAGAAACAAGACAAGCTGGGAAGTGAAAGAAAGCAAGAAGTATTGTCAGAACATCTCCACTTCTGAAACATTATTTAACCACAAAGTCTCCCAACTATTCATTTAAGCTTCCTTTACAAGAACGAATATGAAACACTGGCAGCATATTCAAAAACCAAGACAGAAACATAAGAACTTACCTAAAGGATTTTGGAGTACATCGGTTGCTACAGTTTAGTTAAAACTGGGAATTCCTGTTTGACCTAATCCTTATCTACCTGCCTCATTTACATTCCCAGCCCACATGGTGACATCATTGTGAAACTGCACTTCCCAGGAGAATCAATAAAGGCATTGAAATCTGAAGGCAGGGCACACATCACCTGACAGCAGTCAAAAAGCATTAACCCTTTAAGGGGCACTGGGAAAAAAGTGTAGTTCCAGCTGCCTAAACTGCCTTACAGCAGCAGTTTTTTCTTAACTACGTGTGACAACTGTTTTTCCTTGTTGACATAAATGACAGAAGTTTTTTTTCTAAATGTGTGTACATGTGCTTCAGTTTTATATGTTATATATTATGTATTGTAGTATATATATATATATATATATATATATATATATATATATATATATATATATATATATATATATATGTGCGTGTGTGTAAGTACATATTTAATGTTTTTTTGGGTAAGCGAGCTGGTTTAAGGACCCTTTTCAGCCACATCCTGGGCCAAACAGGCAGAGACAAATAACATTAATAATAATACCCATTTATTCACTAGACGGGATCACTGGACACACAGTCCCTTTTCAGGGGTGATCCAAAAGCAATGTCTGGTTAAATGACTTACTCCACTTCACACAGTAGGAAACTGAGTACTGAGGGAATCCAACCCTGTATGACAGGAACTGCAGCTCACAGCCTTAACTCCCCTGCTGCAAACATTAGAAGCATATAATTGTCAAAAGCAAAGCATTTCATGCACAGAGGATGCCAAAAATATATAACACAAGTAGAGGAAATATGCAAGGAACTTTTACAAGCATTGATATATTCGTAATGCATACTGCATACTATGATATAATGAATACAAGAGAGAAAAGAGCGAGTTAAGCAACAGGTAAACAGCAGTGCGATGTCATCAAGGTTAGAAATAAGTGTATTACCTCATCTCTTTAATATTTAACCACAGCACTAATACTGTTTTACCAGCCACACTTCTCAGGTCTGCAGACATATTGACCTCCCCAGTTTTGGATTATCTGTCATGTTTTCAGTGTTATTCTCCTTTTTTACTCAAGTTTTCAGGTAATTGAAGGAAGGGGATGGAATTGTTCATGTACTTGACCTATTATCTCTGAAGTATTTACATTTGTTTGCATCACATAAATGAGAGGTGAGTAATCTTTTAAAAGGCTTAACATTGCCAGTTTTTAGTGATTTACAATAAACAGGGTCAAGTGTGGGGAAGGATTTTTCCCAGATAGCAAAAGTAAAGGAAGGCTTTGAGAAGACAAAAGAGTTAGAATGTCATTGTGAGTAGGTGGTGTCTTTAATGTGTAATTTGTTAAGAGAAGGGCTGTAGCTTTGGTTATGAAGTTCACATATTACATACATGCACACATACAAATATTTCAAGCATGGGCAATAATGCTCTTCTAGCCTGCCAATATACTGAAACAGTTGTTTCATTAAAAAGTGTCCAGGCTGTTCTTAGAAATATCTAAACTACTACTTGCTTTAATATAATCTGGTAGTCTATTCCATGCATCAACTGCTCCCTCAGAGAACCAATTAGTCCACTTCTCATCCCTACAGAATCTTTTTCATAGTTTTTCTGATGATTCTCTACTACTTTTTGATAACCCTGCACATTCCCAGCGGTAGTTGTCTCTAAATGCCTTATATACCGAATAAGGACTCCTCTTAAGTATCCGTATGCGACACTATTCAAGTTCATATATTGTGGTCTTTCATAATATACATTTTTATATCCTTGGATGCCCTTGGTATATTTCTTCTGTACTCCTTCCACTCATGTTTGTATCCTTATAAGGTTTCCATATTTTTATTCCATACTTAAGTCTGGGTCTAATATAACTAACAAACAATGCCGTCATCATTTCTGATTTCCTAGACTTCATAAATCTTTTCATACAACCTATAGTTCTACAATTATCATTAACCAATTGGTTGATTATGTTTAGAAAAACTGAAAGCTGGATCTACCCATATATCCTGGTCCTTAAATGAATCTACAATTTTCATCACTGTGTGACTGTGACACTGCTTAGTGTGTTAAGCAGTAGTAAGGCTCTGTCACATACAGGTAGCAAATATCCTTTGCTAAGAGTGAGGTTAGGCAATGGAGTTCATATTTATTGGAGAGGTGAATCAGTCTGAGAATTTGATTTCTATCTTTTTGGAGTAGTAGTAATAGATGAGCATAGTGCTATGATGGGCAGTCCGTATTCAACCATGGGGAGAAGGGCATTGATGTTTATTGGCCGATTGTGCCTGGATAGTAAAAAGGAGAGAAATCCTAGCGGATAGCCTTAGATGCTCTAACACTTTGTGTCAATTTCTTTTTCAATATGGTTATGAAAGTAAAGACAGTGGTAAAAAAGAGTCCTAAGTATCTTTACTAAGTGACATAAGGGAGAGATATCTCAGTAGGATCTTTAATGGGAAGATTCTGACGCATTTTAAGTTTTTGATGTGTACCAAATAGCATCAGGAAACTTTTTGAGTGCTGACTATAAGGTTATTTTTATGAAGCCAATTCTACATAGATGTAAAGCTGGATTGTAATTTCTTCTATAGGCAGGCAGTGGTCCTATTCCCTTTAAGAAGACAATATCATCAGTGTAGAGAAGACAACCTTGTATGTGGGACATCCCGGGGAATATCATTTATGAATAGTGAAAACAGAAGGCATTCCCTTGTTAAACAAACTATAGATGTGTGTATTATCTGGTGCAATGAGAGTGAAACTGCGACTGCAGAGAGAGTTTTTGAACCAGTGCAGGACATTGTCAAAAAGGCCTGTCTCACTGAATGTATGACATAGGAAAGAATGAACAACTGTGACATATGCTTTTCTAAGATCAAGAAAGATGGCTCCAGTGATTTTCCCATGCTCCATACTGAATTAGATGCATGCACTGTGGTTGGGGCCCAAACCATGTTATTGCTGTCTGAGTATTTCATACTTGAAGATATAGTTAAATATTTTAAGTGTAAATGATGGACAGAGATTAGAGATGGGGTGAAAGTCATTGGCTGATGAAGGGAAGGAAACTTTAAACTTTATGTACATGTATATGTATACATACACACACACACGCGCGCGCGCGCGTGCGTGTGTGTGTATTAGTCTATGTCAAAAGACTGGATGACCCAAATGTCAACATTTGCATCAACAAAAAAATGGCAAATCTACAAATGTTGAAACGCCACTAGTGAAGTACTGAACAATAACTTCAGTGTATACAAAATTAAGCAAAAAATAAAAAATAAATAAAAATACAGTACAGATAGCCAAGTGTGGAAATGTCAATGGTGTGTAATGTCCAGAGAGGTAATTGGGGTTGGAGGGTAAGAGTGCTTCTGCATCTGTATGTAAGCTAGGGTTAGGGTCAGACATGAATGAAGGATATGTGTTTTATGTTTGTGTGTGAGGTTTGTGTAGTTTAAGGTTTGGTCAGGGTTAGGTTAGGAGATATATAGGAGACTGCCGGAATTCTAAAACTAAATAAACATAAAAATATCTGCATCATTGCTCTATATATCTCACCTTGTAACAATATCTCTACACTCGAAAATATTCTCCTATGGGCATCTACTGAAATTAACTATGAAACTTATATCCTTGGTTAATGTCAATATTGACTGGAATAAAATCAATTGCCCTGCTCCCTCCATATCCATTAACCTGTATAACTTCACGCAAACAAACAACTCCATCACTCGACCTAACAAAATAAACTGTCCAGGATCCACAATAGATTGGATCCTAGTCTCAGATCCAAATAAAATAACCAATTCTGGCACAATTCCTGATACCTTTAGCGACCACCTCCCAGCCTTCATTCATCGCTCAACTAGTTCCTCCCCACACCAGCATCAGTACATTCAAACTCGTAGCCTCAGTAGCTTTAACCCAACTACTTTCTCAAATACTTTCAAACAAATGAGCTGGCAAATTCTAAACATTCTTCCTCTTGACAAGGCTATAGAATACTTCAGCTCTGTCTTCATTGATACTTTAAACTCACTAGCCCCACTAAGAAACAAAAGGATAAAAACTAAAACTGCTCCTTGGCTATCCAAAGAGACAAAACAGATTATGCACCACAGAGACAAACTATGGAAGCTTTACCAAAACAATAAACTGGCCAATACCTTGCTCCAATATAAACAGCTCTGCAACCATGCAAAATGACTAATCACCAAAGACAAACAATCCTACTATATCAAACTTCAGTCCAATAACAATAAAAAAAAACAAAAATTATGGAACTCAGTAAACTTACTCCTCAATCCAGGCTCCAAGAATAATCCCTATCCTGACCCAAGTAAATCTGATCTCGAACTAGACTCTGAATTTAACTCATTTTTCATAGACACTATTACTACCCTCACCAAGACATTTCCCAATAATAACCCAACTGCTCTACACTGTCCCCCTTCTAACTCACCTCATCTGTTTGAACTCAAACCCATCTCCACTAACTTTATAAAAAAACTTTTGTCCAAACTTAAACCTTGCTCTAACGCTCCCTACAATATTCCCTCTTCCTTCCTAAAATGTGCTGCTGATGGCATTGCATTCCCAATCAACATCATCAACCGATCCATAAAAGAATCATACATCCCCAAACTCTGGCGCTCAGCTTACATTCTTCCTCTTCATAAAAGAGGCAAAAATACCAGCATCTAAAACTTTCGCCCCATTGATTTGCTCTCACCAATCTCCAAAATCCTAGAAAAATGCATCCACCTCCAACTTATGCCTTTCCTGACCCAAAACAATCTTCTCACTCCTACCCAGCATGGCTTCCGTCCAGGCCATAGCACAATAACTGCTCTACTCTCTTTGCTAGAAACTGTCAATCAAGCCCTAGATTCAGGCCACTTAGTTTCTACTGTTTTACTCGATCTGTCTAAAGCCTTTGATACTGTTTCCCACAAGCACCTTCTCTGTCATCTCTCAAACCTTACTCTCTCACATAATGCTTTATCCTGGTTCTCCAGCTATCTATCAGACAGATCACAGGCAGTCAAATGGAAGGACTCCATCTCTTCCTTCCTACCTACCCCAACTGGGGTACCACAGGGATCCATCCTTGGGCCAATGCTTTTTAACATCTTCATCAATAACTTTCACACTGCTATTCCTGATGCTAAAATCATTCACTATGCAGATGATTCAACCTTAGCCTGCTCTGCCTCAAACCTCTCTGAATTGCTGACTAAAACCCAAACTGCCTTCTCAACAACTGAAAACTGGATGTGCCAAAACCACCTCTCTCTCAATACAAATAAATCAAAGATTCTACTATTCCCTCCCACAAAGACCCTCTCCTATGATAAAAACAACTTCAAAGTCTATAGTCAAACCAACTCACCTATAGAAGTAGTCCCCTCTGCCAAACTACTTGGCATTACTGTAGATGGACACCTCAAGTTTGATATTCATATTCAACAAAATATTAAGAAAACCCACCAAAAGCTAGGTATGCTGTATAGGAATAATTGCTTTCTCTCCAACTCTACCAGGCAAACTCTGGCCTTGACTTATCTTCTTCCCTCCTTATTATACGGAGCCCCTCTCCTAACCAACCTGTCCTCCTCTATCACCTCGAATCTAGAAAACTGCTACAACAAAATCTCTAAATTTGCCTCTAAATCAAAAAATACCACCTAACACTGCCTAACCCTACAATCCCTGAATTGGCTTGAACTCCCAAACTACCTATACTATCTCCAACTCCCTACTGCACATAGACTCATATTTCACCCAACAAAATGTCCCGCTCTAACTAACATCCTTCCCCCTTATACACCCAACAGAACTCTCAGATCTGAAAATCAGAACTTAATTATATTCTCTCCATAAACCTAAATGTCCTGCTGGCCAACTTCTCCTATCTTTCTCACTAGGCAAAAAAATGGAATTCCCTTCCCTCCACACTAAGAACCATACCAAACTCAGAAAACTTCAAAACCCAACTATTCAAACACCTGTCCACTAAATGGAAATGTACCTGCCTTCACCCAACCTAATCCACGGGGGTTCTCGCTCTGGTTCCCAAGCTCTACAACTCTCATAGTTATCTTCCTATGAGCCTATCTAAGCTCTCAACAATTTCTATAGCTTCTCTCTAAGCTCTCACCTCCTACAGTTACCCTCACACAGCCCAACCTTGTAAATATTGTAAATAGCATTCTACTGTTGATGTGTGCATGTAAAGCATATTTACATTTTCTTAAAAGATTTGTATGTAAGCTGTTTCCACACCTAACCCGTATCTGTTTTCCTCAAATGAAACTGTGCGATCCCTACCTTCAAGCTTAATGACTTTGTTAACTGTGCATGATATTGAATGCATTTATGAGTAACTATTCTACATAAGATCTTTAATATTAACTATCATTTGTATCGAAATTGTATAATGCATCTTGAAGCTTTTCTCCCCGGGCCTCCACTGAAAATAGGTCAATTTGGCCCAGTGGACTTCCCTGGTAATCAAATTGCAAATAAATAAATAAATATATACAGTGTTGTTTGTGCATGATTGTGAATGTTTGTGTGTCTCAATGAGTCTTGTGTAGTGGCAGTGTTACAGGAAGGAGGTACTGGAGAAGTGGTAGGACATCTTGAGACATCACTGCACATGTCACTCTCCAAGCTGGGTATTCTGACTAGCTCTGAGCAGAAGATGGTTTCCATTGCCATATCCTGAATCTCCCAATTAGATACCTCACTCTCCAGACACTACTAAAGACTACTCCAAAGTTTACTCCCTAAGTAGTTGGGGGGCCCACCCATTGATAAGGTTCTGTCAGGGGTAGCCTATTAAGGAGCAATTAGAGGGATGCAGTGTATGTGGATGCAGTAAAAAAGGGAACTGCTCTATGGTTAAGTGGGGCCAGATATTGAGAAGCATTAAAGAAAGTAGGAGCAAAATCCAAAGTCTTGTCTCACTGCCTGCAGTTAAACATCCAGATCTTAAGTGCAATAAAACCAGTAAAAAGTACTTCCGTAAGTTGTACACTCACTGTTGAATCATTGCAAAGCTGTGTGTTCTGTACCTACACCAGATGCCTGGCTTTTTGTACCAATATTAATAGCTCAGAGCAATATTGGAGGTACTGCACTCCTGATGTTCTATTCTTTGAATGAGACAATAAACCAATGTGATGCCTACCTGTGCTTGTGGTAGCTTAGGACAATGTCAAAAATAACATGGCAGTTAACGGAAAAAAGTAGAGGAAATTCTGTTTCTGACCTATGGGCCAGGGTGGAAAGGGTAACCTGGCATGCAGCTGAACATCAGAGTAAGCTAGGCCAAAATAAAGACCCATTCCTTGAACTGTTATGGTGCTAACTACAAGCAATGCTTTGATGCTGCAGGAGGGGAAGTACATCATTCTTCATAGAACATTCAAAGAGCTACAATATGGAAGGTACTCTGGAAGTACAACAAAAATATGGTGAGAGATCTAGCTAAAGTGGCTGACGCTTACTTATTTTTGCATAGCAGTTAATGTTTAATGGTAGAAAAGGGAAGTGGGAGCCCAAGCATTGTACACAGTATGAAAGCCACGCCAGAAAGCACGATACAGAGATGCAGGGAAGGCAGCAAACGTAGATCAGAAAAGAAAAACTGGCAGTGATGTCAGTGTGGTCATTGTATGCACAGTGAAGTGTTCACCTCTGAATGCCATGTCCTAGATGGGAAACAGGCACAATGCCATCTGTTTGAAGAATAGAAAAATATATGGGATGCAACTTGCATCAAATGCCAAATGAAGGGAGATAAGATGGTCTTCTCTTGTGTACTGAGGTGGGATAGGACACAATAAACACCTTTTTTGGTCCCTGTCTCTCCCACAGTCATCTAGCCTTATACTCCACAGACCCATTTACTACCTTATCTCCACCATCCTAGGACACTGGTAAAGGGATGCAAGAGTTGAGGAACAAGACCACAATCCAATGGGGATTAAGAGATTTTTGCATGCTCCTAATATGCTTTCATAATACCTGAATGACTCACTCTTGGAGTAGGGTCAGAAGTTGTACTCCAGTTCACACACACACACACACACACACACACACACGCACACACACACACACACACACACACACACACACACACACACACACACACACACACAAACACATATATACACACAAACATACAGTGAATCTAGCTGAAATGATGCACATTGCTTAGCAGGCCAGTGAACCCATCCTTAGCTGTCCATATTATTGCTACACAACCTGTCCTCCACCAAGTGGAAGTTACAGTGTTGCAGTGATGTTCATAGGGTCATAGGTATATGTGTGTACTAGGCTAATGGCCCTGGAGCCTTTACAAACCTAGCCTATAGGATTACCCTGGCATTGTGCCACCTAACCTTAGTTTCCATTGCCTCTGTCAAGTAGAGCCACTGGCGTGATCCCAGTGTGAATTTTCTATTTCCCATGCACTCATCAAGATTTCTCTTGAAGAGGGCCAGTGAGGTGCTCTGCTTGACATGTATGGGAAGTCTATTCCATAGCATGGGCAGTCTCTGGGTTATGAACCTGTCCCTCCAGCATGTTCTGTTGATTATGATAATGATGTTGATGTCTCCGGACCTTGTGGTGCAAGGGATTAGGATTTCTTTAGATGTAGCATTTCTAACAGAGCTGGGTCAGACATGGCTTTGTAAATCAAGCAGACATCACCTCTAAGTAGGCAATATGAGACAGAGAATAGTTGGGAGTTTTTTGAGTCTGTCCATATAGGACAAGTGCTGAAGGCCTAGGATCCTCTTTCTGAGGTACTTTTGTGGCCTCTCCAGTTGTTGCAGGTGTTTAGTGAGGTACATGCCAAATTGGGCATTGTACTTGATGACTGGCCTAATGAGGGAAGAGTAGAGGGAGACAATGACCGCTTTCTTCCTTGTTGCAAAACCCTTAGTAATGGTGTTGAACTGCCTTCCTCCTCTTGGGATCCCTGACCCAGCACTAGATGTTCATTCCTCTCCAGTCAGATGGCTTATTTGACATTCAGACTTATCATTGAAACCTGTGTCACCAGGACTGCAGTCAGAGCTACAGCCCTCTTTACCATGAAGCTGGCTGGAAATAAAGCAAGCCTTTAAGCACCTTAATGGAATGGACAAAGAAGCTGACAAATAACCCATCAACAAAAAAAAAAAAAAAAACTGACAAATAACATCCTGTGCTGAAAGAGAGGGTTACATCAAGAATAAAGTACATCACCTGCAGCCCTCTCCACATGGTAGGCACACCACTAATGCAATAAATACACACTTACAAGGGGAAAAAAGAAACACCCAGAAAGGGTTAGAAAAAGCTTGCAGAACTGCAGTCTCTCAGAAGAATATTCTGTGACTTGTGGTTTTTGAGAGCTGAAAGTGAAGTTTGCTAAGTCAAAAAATTAGTTAAAGTGAAAACTGTAGCATGATTTCAAGTACGTTAGTAGGCAGAAAACAGTAAAAGACTAAATGGCATATCACCCTCAATATCAGATTATGAATTTCTGCAAAACATTTTGTGTATGTGTTAACAGTTAGACCAATGGTTAACAGCTGTTTATGTTTTTGCCAATAGAATTAAAATCCCACAGCAGATCTATATTGCACCTACCCAGACAGATTATAGCAAAACAGATAACCATTCGTACAAAGGAACTTGCAAACGTCCCCTTATCAAGGCATCTTGGGAAATCTATACATTCTCTTTAAAACAATTAGCATTTCAGCACACTGACTCTTGAATGCACACTGACACACTCAACACTGTTGTAATGTGTTCAAGTAAACAAAGCAGACCCCCCCATAACAATAAACATGTTAACCCTTATTTAGTTTCATTATAAGTGAGGAACCTATTACATTCAGGAACACTCAGCTTGTCAAAAAGTCTGATGTTTGTTTACCTTACTGGCATCTATCGAATATGGTAGAAACAAAAAGAACAGAAGTCTCATGGCAGCTACATTATATTGGACCTAACAAGAGATGCTAGCAAAGCGGACAATATTTGCAAATTTCCTTTTGTCAAGACATTAATGTGAGGTTTGCAAATTTCCCCTAAAAACTGGGTTTATTTCTATTGCTGTTTCATATGTTTCTGTTGAGAAACAAATTCATGGGTGTCATCTGATTCCACTGTTTAAAAAAGCATCTTACAGTTCTTTTTTATCATAGTCGAAAATCCAAGTACACAACAATTTATACTGCTGTGATGTACTCAATTAATATATACACATGATGGTGACAGAAGTTAACTCTGACAGCCATAACCCATATGCTTCAACTTTTAGGAATGCCTCTAAGCTTGCCTTTACCTGTGATTTTGGGATAAAATCATAGAGCACAGTGGCTGAATTGTGGCTGACATAGTTAAATCTTCATTCTACAGCAAATGCATGCTAATACAAATCCATTTAGATTTATTAACTCCTACACTGTGTACACAATCAGTATTCAAGAACATCCTTACCACATGTTTTGTGCTTTCTAGTCATTCAGAAAGACTACCCTAATTGTACATTTGGTCTACACTTTGTAGTAACCTTTATGAATTCCCCTCATTGTTTAAGGCTGCAAGAAAATCAGTAGAAAAACTAAAATTAGGAGGAGGAAGAAGGTATGAGTTATACTTGTGTTGTCTTTTCACTCAGAACAGTGTACACAATGTACACATAATATAGGTGATTATGAATCCCATGGTACATCTGAATTTTGCATCTTTGGATATTTTTTTCACTATGTTTCAGAAGTGAAGAGTTTGAAAAGCCACATGCTTTGAAATCTTTGAAGCCAAAACATTAAAGCAGATATATACCAAACAGTTGTGGCAGGCTAACTATAATTTCTGTTAACCGTAAACACACCACTGTTGTTTTACACTTACGATATGTGAGAATGATGTTATGCCTAAGACTGCCTAATATTTTACATTTTAGCCTGGGGAATGACAGTTAACTAAACAGGCATGTGCTTGGTCATTACTTGCAAATTTCTGAATTTTTAAAAAATAAAAGTTTAAAAAGTTGTACTGTATGTGTTCCGGTTTCTTTTACATTCTTGAAGACAGATGAAATATGCACAGACTACAGAGATTATCACCTGCACAGGTGCCAACAGTATTTTTTTTACATTGTTATGATTCACAGTTCATCTCAAAACAAAACCAATGGCACAAGCAAAGAGTTTTAAAAAAACAGCGTAGGTAGTGAATTTTAGAATATCATTGTATTTTTTGGCGTTGTGACAGAATGCAAACAAGAGAATTATGCTTATTTCTGAGTCCAAATAGCATAAATTGCACATTTAAAATAATCATGCAATTGTTAGAGTCATTTTGGAGTTCTTTAGTACCAGATAATTTAAATGTAGAATGTTTAATATGGCTAATAGTATTACTAGCAATGAAAGCAATTACTAGTTGGTGGAAAAATAGACAAGCACCCACAATACAGGTGGCAGTTCAGTTGTTAAGTGCCCTCTTCCCTCAGAAAAAAAGTTACAGTCCAAGTCAAGGAGAAGTTTGATAAAGAATTGGGCCCCTTGGAAGTGAGTAATCAGTGAGATAAATGGAGTTAGAAATTTTGAAGGAGGGGTTTCAGAGGTGGAGAAAAACTAGGGATAGTAGATGAAAGAAGTGAGAGGTCTCTTCACTTTACTTGGTTAAGGATTATTACAAGACAAGTTGAGGGGTTATTGCATCAGCTGCCCTAGGTTATGAGACCTTGAATAAAATTTGCTTCAGCAGTCCTTGTGTTCTGCTTGCTCCACTGTGTTAACTTTGGGTCTGCAAAATATTAAGAATGGTGAACAAAAATACTGAACAGTACTGATAATTACTATATTTTTTTAATATTACTGGAATAAGGCACAATTAAATTGATTTTGGCTGAAATTTTAATAATAGCTGAATTAAAAAAAAATGGGTTGAATGCTTGTCTATTTGAAATGCATTGAGTAGAAGGTTAGTATCTGTACACTGGCTCTGTTGATTACTGCTTGTGGTGATGATTATTTATTTTAAATTACCTGATGTAAATTTTACTGATTTTTTTTTTAAATGAAGCACTATATTTTAGCCAGAAATTAACTGGCAGCCTGAATGCACAACCAAGGACCTGGTCTTGGCCATCCTGTGCATTTTAGTAGGCTTTGTGATAACTAAAAGTTGCTGTTGAGAGCTAGTAGCTGAAGTGAAGTTTGTAGTAGTTACAGGTATGATAAAGTACATACTAGAGCAAAGCATCTGATGTACGATAAAGAGCTGCAGGCAGTGCAACAGGCATGATGGGTACAGCAGTTGTTTAGGTAAACATACAGAATAGTTGTGTAAAATCTTAACCATAACCATAGATGTCCTTCTCTTCCATGTTGCAGTATTCTTGGTGTGGGATTTCCTGCCTTCAGGCGACTCGTACATTGGCTCCTATACAAAAGCTTCAGCTTGGCTGTTGCAGTTGCATGGGACGTCACACATAGAACCATAAACCAGGGACCCTATGAGTGACGTCTGCATGCACAATCCTCAGAACTTGAAGCTAAGCAGGCAAAGTAGATAGCCCAACAGGAGAGGCTGCCAAAGGTGACATGTATAAGGCCCACGGTCTCTTCTGTAATGGAGAGAGGCATCAGGGAGCAGTTAGACTGGTAGAGTCAGTGAGGGGGTATGGTGGGTGGGAAGGAATACTGCAACATGGAAGAGAAGGACATCTATGGTTATGGTAAGATTTTACACAATTATTCTATGTCCTTCTATTCCTATGTTGCAGTATTCTTGGTGTGGGAGAGTACCACAGCTAAGTTTGATGAAAGGGTGGCGGATGCAGAAGACGATTCCACAAAGCGTTGTAGGATTGCCCTGGCAAATCCTGCGCGTGCTTTGGAAATTTGGTCCAATTTGTAATGTTTGGTGAAAGTGTGGATAGTGGACCATGTAGCTGCTTCCGTAATGGAAACTGTGTCCATGCCTTTTTGGAAGGCCTTGAAAGTGGCCACTGCTCTTGTGGAGTGTGCCTTAACCCCAACTGGAAGTTTTTTTCCATGGTGTAAGTAGCAGAAACTGATTGCCTTTCTAATCCAGGAGACAATGGTCTGTTTGGTGACTGCCCTGCCCAATGCCCTGGGGTGGAAAGATACAAAGAGTTGTTTGGATTTCCTAATGCCTTTAGTCTTGTCCAGGTAAAATATTAGTTGTCTGTGGACATCTAGGGAGTGGAGTATCCTCTCTCCTTGGTTAGTGGGAGAGGGGAAAAAACTGGGTAGGTGAATGGATTGATTTAGAGATAAGTCATTAACTATCTTGGGCATGAAGGAAGGGTTAGTTCTCAGTTTGACCCTGTCCCTATGACAAATGGTGTAAGGTGAGCATGCCATTAAGGCTTGTAGCTCAGAAACCCTTCTTGCAGAGGTAATAGCCACTAACAGTACTGTTTTCTAAGTACAAAACTGTAGAGAGGCTGTATTAGCCGGTTTGAAGGGGAGCTGGGTGAGTTTTTCCAGGATGAAGTTCAGGTCCCATGGAGGAGGAATCAGCTTCTTAGGTGGTCTGATGTGTAAGACCCCTTTAAGGAAGAGTTTCACATGTAGCCTGGCTAACAAGGGGGGATCTAGAGGTAAGCAGGCTGATAATGAAGAGAGGTGCACTTTCACGGATGAATAGGAACGTCCACCCTTTATAAGTTGACACATATATGAGAAGACTAGGGGGGTGTCAGCCTCGTAAGGTTCCTTTTCCTGTCCCAGACACCACTGAGTAAATCTTTCCCATTTGGCAAGGTATGATTTTCTAGTAGTGGGTTTCCTGGCCTCCCTCAGGACTGATAGCACATCCTTTGAATAGTGGTGTCTGAATGGGGTTAGTAGTTTATCACCCACAGAGTCAGGGAGAGAGCATTTGCAAGTGTGAGTGTAGGATAGTTCCTTTGTCTTGTGTCAGAAGGTCCACCTTGTGGGGTAACTTGCTGTAATTTCCCTTGGCTAAATTGTATAGAAGGGGGAACCAGTGCTGCCTTGGCCAGTAGGGAGTCACTAGCAAGATTTTTGGTTTGTCCTTCCTGATTTTCAGAAGGACTTTCTGAATCAGAGGGAAGGGGGGGGGCGTACAGGAACTTCCCCTCCCAGGTGAAACTGAAGGCGTCTACTCTCCAGGCTTGGGGGAGTAAGTCTTTGTGCAGAAGGTCTGCAGCTGCCTGTTCTGGGGGGAGGCAAACAGGTCTATTTGTGGAGTGCCCCACCAGTGGACTATGTCTAGAAAGACCGTCCTGTTTAGCATCCATTCATGTTGTGGAGAGGATGTTCTGCTCAGGAGGTCTGCTTGCTTGTTGTCCTGAGAAGGAATGTAACTGGCTTGCAGGGATAAGTTGTGCTGGTATGCTAGGTCTCAAATTAGTAGGGCTAGCCTGCACAATTGATATGCCTTGGTACCTCGCTGTTTGTTGATGTACCACACAACAGTGGTACTGTCCATTACTATCAGAAGAGGACCTGGTAGCAGTAGTGGTAGCAAGGTCTATAGAGCTAAAAGAACTGCTGTCATCTCCTTTACATTGATGTGTTTGGTTATCATGGGAGGTTGCCACTGGGCTTGGACTCTGTAAGAGTGCAAGTTAGCTCTCCAGCCTGAGTCTGAGGCATCTGTATGCAATATTTGCGTGGGTTGAGGGGGCTGCAGTGGAAGCCCCAGGTTTTGTTGTACTTGTTGTATCTACCAAATGGATTCTTGGGTTCTGTCGATCGTTCACCAGGAGGACTTCATGGTGCGGAAATCCTGCCCTTCTTTTATGGGCATTCCTCATCCTTCTCAGGAACAGCTTCCTTTTTTCCTAGAGGTTCTTCAAGCTTTCTTGACTTATGGTACTATTGAAAGAGGTGCCTATGTCCCAAAGGGGGAAGGGTACTACTTCAGACTGTTTCTAATTTGAAAAAAAGAGGCCACTTGGAGACTTATTCTAGACCTCTTGTCATCTAAACACTTTTTAAAAGTGCCTTCTTTTCAGATGTTGTCTCTTCAGATTCTGTTTCCTCTCCTGCTCCCTCAGGCCTATGTGGTGTCTCTGGATCTCAATGATACTTATCTCCATATTACAGTCCATCCTCTTTTCAGGAAATGTTTACATTTCTCTGTTTCTTCCTGGCATTTTCAGTTCTCTGCTTTGCCCTTTGGTCTTTCTTCTGCCTGAAGGGTGTTCAACAAATGCCTTGCTCCTGTGATTGTTTTTTCCAGACTTCAAGTGATCCAAATATTTCTTTTCTTAGATGATCTCTTGATTCAGGCATGCTCTCCAGAGAGTCTTTTGCAAAATCTTCATTTTGCTGTTTCCCTTCTTCAGAGCCTGGGGTTCACGATACATTTCAAAAAGTCTTCTCTGACTCCTTCTAATGATCATATTTTTCTGGGTTGCAGGGTTCAGTCGGTGCCTATGACTGCATCCCTGCCACTCCAAAGACCTTAACTCTCACCTCTTTCTTTCACACTCTTCTTCCTCTGGCTTCCATTACTGCCAGGGAATTTCTGACAGCACTGGGTTTCATGGCATCCACCATTCTGATGTTTCCTCTGGCCAGACTTCACATGAGAAAGTTTCAGTGTTTTCTTAAGTCAGTGTGGCTTCAACATGGACATCCTGTACACTTTGTAGTTCCTCTTCTTCCTTGTCTCAAACAAGAACTTCACTGGTGGATTCAGCAGTTGCCTCTGAACTCAGGGATACATTTTCCTCCCCCTCTTTTCTCTCAGGCATTGTTCACAGATGCTTCAGACATGGGTTGGGGGGTGAATTTTGGCTTCCTAAAGGTACAGAGGATAAGGTTGTCTCAGCAGCGGAGGGAGCACATCAGTGTCAAAGAGATGAGAGCTCTTCTGCTGGCCCTTCAGGCCTTTCATCCTCTTTTCTCTCCAGGGCATCTCAAGATCTTCACATACAATACCACAGTGATGTGGTATATCAACAAAAATGGAGGAATGAGGTCCTACCTTCTATTCCGGTTGGCACTTCTGGCATAGGATCTTGCTGTCAAGTATCAAGTGACTCTTAAGGTGGTCTATGTCCCTTCCAGTCAGAACGTTATGGTAGACACTGTGAGCAGGTCCTTAATTCAGTCCCATGAATGGATACTTCACAGGGATGTGTTTCTGGACATTATTCACCAGTGGGGTACTCCTCAGGTGGATTTTTTTGCCTCCCTTCTGAACAGGCAACTTCCTCTGTTTTGTGCCCCAGGTCCTCTGGTATGGAAGGTGGACACCCTCTCATTTTCTTGGAAGGGGATATTTCTTTATGCATTTCCTCCCCTTCCTATCATCCCAAAAATCCTCTTCAAAATTCATCAGGATGCTCTTAAAATCTTGTTGGTGACTCCCCGTTGGTTGTGACAGCACTGGTTCCCTCTACTTCTGCATCTAGCTAGGGGCAATCATCACAAGTTACCTCACAAGATGGACCTAATCACACAAGACAAGGGATCTCTCATCCATCCCCACCTGTCCATGCTTCAACTGACATTGTGGGTGACAGGGTTTTGATTCCTCATAGACACCTTTTTTTTCCTGAGGCCGTGTTGCAATTACTGCAGGAGGCCAGGAAACCTACTACTAGGAAATCCAACTTATCCAAATGGAAGAGTTTTTCCATTTGGTGTCTGTCTGCGTAACCTGAACCCACTTACTGTGAATGTTCCTTTGGTTCTATCTCTTATTTGTGTGAGTTGCTCACTGCTGGTTTGGCCTATTCTTCTATTAAAGCCCACTTATCAGCCATTTCTGCTTGTCTGTCTTTATCTCTTCCTTTAGCTTCTTGATACAAGGTTAAACAAATTCTCTAAGGCGGCCTTAGTATTAGACATCCCAGGAAGCCTATGCCACCTCCTTGGGATCTTAATTTTGTTTTGGAGAAGTTGACTCTGGCTTCTTTTGAACCTGCTGTTTTAGCTTCCTTGCAACATTGTTCTTGGAAGACTGTTCTGTTGCTAACCCTTAATTCTGCCACACGGGTGTCTCAGTTGCAGGCCCTTATGCCTTGTCCTCCTCTTTTTTATTTTTCATGAGTACAGGGTGTCCTTAAGCACTAATCCCTCTTTTACACCTAAGGTGGTTAATGAGTTTTCCCTTAATCATCTGTTAATCTGCCTACTTTTTTCCCCCTCTCCACAGTCTGACAGTGAGAGGGTGCTGCATACTATGGATGTGCATAGGCAACTCAGAATTTATTTGGATCAAACTAAGACTATTCGTAAATCTGATCAGTTGTTTGTTTCTTTTCATTCTAGATTTTGGGTCTAGCTGTATCCAAGCAAACTAGTTCTTCTTAGATTTCTAATGCTATTTCCTTTTGTTTCAACTTTCATGCCAAGAGCCTTCCTTCTTCAGTCAAGGCTCGTTTTACTAGAGCGGTGACTTCTTCTGGTGCTTTTCCAAGGGCTTAGATACTAATTCTATTCTTGAAGCAGCTACCTGCTCTTCTGTGCATACCTTTACTAACCAGTACAAGTTGGATGATATCCTAGGGCTAGTTTTGCTAGTGCTGCTCTCCATGGCTTCTTAGGAGACTCTTCTTCTCCTTCACCCTCCTAAATTTCCTCTTGAGCTTTGGCAATCTCCCAAATGTTAACAATACTGTAGCAGTGAATGTAAGGACACAGTACAGTTGAGCAAAATCTTACCACAATGGTAGATGTCCTCGTCTTCACTGCTGCAGTATTTGCTTCCTGTCTCCATTCCCCCTAGTCTCTTGCCTTCCTGGATGTGAATGTTACCTCTTGGGTTCCTTGGACTGGTGTTCCTGCTGAGGCAATCAGTTCTGTTTATGGTAAGCCTGAACGTCACCTTTATGCCCTGCAGTATGCAAGCAGCATTTGAGTGCCATTCAGGCATGACTTTAAATGCAACAGCAAGTTTTTGGTATATTGGCTGGATGACGGGCTTCCAGGGCAGGGAATCCCTGAATGTTAAAAATACTGCAGCAGTGAAGGCAAGGACATCTACCATTATGGCAAGATTTTACACAACTGTACTTTCACTTGTTTGTCCGTCATCCTCTCCAGACATTTCATGCTGCTGCTACTGCTGATGATGAAACAGCATGGTCTGTGGACCACTTATGACACACAGAAGCACATAAATGTCAGAGAGATGATGGAAGTGATAAATGCTTTGAAATGCTTAAATCATCACTGGTCCAAGGACCTCTGCAAATTTACACAGACAACATTAAAGTGATGTGATACATAAACACACAGGGGTTTACCAGATCTTACCCTCTTGGCAGACTTGCTGTGACAGCCTGGAAGACAGCCACTCAGCTCAGTTTGATTCATCAGGCTCAAACCTTGATTGCAGACAAGCTAAGCAGGACCAGGGTAGACCTTCACGAGTAGAAACTTCACCTTGGGTTCTTCCAACACTTAATTCAACTGTGGGGAATACCTCAAGTGGATCTATTTGCCTCCTCTCAAAACAGATAATTATGCAAATTCTGCTCCAGGATCCCTTCCAAATAGGACTGGCAGACTGCTTTCTTCTCATTCCCCTGGATGGGAGTGTCTCTAGATATTTTCTATACTTTCCACTGACAACCAAGGTTCTTTGAAAGATCCAGAAAGACTCCCATAAGGTATGGTGATGACTCCTTTTGCACCCAGGCAACAGTGATTCTGTCTTCTTTTCAATCTGACCAAGGGCAATTGCCACAAGCTTCCCCACATACTGGATTTACTCACTCAAAACATGGATAATCTGTTATACCCCAACCTGGAAACTCGTCAATTAACTGCCTAGATAACAGAATTTTGATACCCTTTAGGCACCTTTTATCCTGAGGACTTGAATGAAGTGAAAAAACTGCTAACAAGAAAAGTGGAAAAGATTTTCAAGTTCGTGCTAGTCCAAGAACCAAGAACCTCTTCAAGTCCAGCTGCATCTGGTTATTGATTACTTGTGTGAATTACCATCTCCCAACTTTTCTTTTTCCTCTATCAAGATTCCTTTAGTGGCCATTTCTGCCTCTCTGCCTTAGACTTTCTGACCACCCTCAAGTTATACAATTTTTGAAAGGGGTGTTGAATATAAGGCCACTTAGAAAACTGGTGGCTACTCCTTGACATCTTAACACTGTGCATGAAAAGCTTACTCTTTTTCCATTTGAACCAGCATATCAGGTTGACTTGAGGTTGTTATTGAAGACAGTTTAACTCATTGTTCTGACTTCTGCTAGGAGAGTATTGGAGATATAATCACTTACTGGTGAGTTAGTCCTACCTAATTTTTCACAAGGACAAGGTTTCTTTGAGAATTTACCCTTCTTCTGTGCTTAAAGTTGTCTCAGAGTTTACCTTTAGCTAAACTATTAATCTCAATAGTTTTTTCCTTGACTCCACCCCCAAGATCAAGGGAGAAAAGATTCTTCACACTCTGGATGTCCACAGGCAGCTCAGATACTACCTAGTTAAAACTCAGTCCTTTGGGAATGCTGACCAGCTGTTTGTCTATTTGAAGGTAAGAAGAATGGACAACCAGTGTCATTACAGACAATTTCCAGATGGTTGTTACATGCTATTGTTTTTTGTTATTTAAACCACAATAAGCCAATTTTAGAGAGGGTTAGGACTCATTCTACCAGGGCTTTGGCCTCTTTGTCGGCTTTCTGGTAAGGGGTGGATGTGGACTAAAGAAGTATTCTAGAAGCAGAATATTGATCCTGTGTACATATTCTTACTACAAACTGGATACCTTTTCCAGGTCCAGAATAGCCTTTGCAAGGGCCATTCTCCATGAGCTCCTGGATTCTTAGATTGTTTTTCTTCTACCCTTCTTACTTTCTAAGCTATGGCAATTAACCCAAATAGCTTAAGCTACTCCAACAGTGATCTAATGCTGAGCATACTGCAGTTTTGTAAGTAAGCATACTATATCAGTAGATATTCTAACAGGTTACTGTTGTAGTAGCTACCCACCCACCCCTCCAGCCCCCTTCTTTTGGTGTGATTTCTTTTATAATTCCAGTGTGTAGATATATATATATATATATATATATATATATATATATATATATATATATATATATATATATATATATATATATACCCTTGTGTATATAGTTTACCTTTCTGTATGCTTTCTAACATTCTTTCTTTCAGGGCTCTTACCTCCTTATTCTAGGCAAGAAAGCTCTGATCATTTTGGCACTCTGTGCTTTTGACAGTGGTATTGAATATAAGGCCATTTAGAAAACTGGTACCTCATGAGAGAGCATGTGGATGTCACCCTATACATTGAAAGCTGGCTGGTCAGTGGTGGTAGGAACCAAATAAGTTAGGCCATTGCAATAGTGATGTATTAGAACATTTACGACCCCTAACCTGGAAAAGCCAAAAGAAGAAGAAGACTGTTATGATATGTAACTGTACTTTATAGGTGGAAATACAGACTAACGTCCTTAATTTACTCTGCAAACAAGGGATTTTTTTTTCTAAGCAAACAAACTAGAAAACATGGAAAATGGTACTTCTTTACTATATGAAATAAGCGGTTTTGTGCATTTGTAAAACTGTTAGCGCTATTTTCCCCATCAGCAAGTGTCTGCAGTTGGAGATGGTAAGTCTAGAAATGCAGGAAATTATAAAGAAATTACTGAAGAATGAGCTCTAAGGCTTTTGTGTACTAAACATAATAATTAGTAATTAAAGAGGAACTAGCAAGCATTTCAGTGAAGGTTTGACACCCAGAGAAGTCAATACTTTTACAAGTGGTTGCATCACTAGCAAGTTTAAGTACTTCAGTATTAAATATACCAATGCACAATTTCATTTATATATTTAAGGGTAGCCAGTGTGCTTTTTGTGACACTAAAAATCAGCTGTTTTAAAGCATGCAAGTACTTTTTCACATATGAGAGGGAAACAGAAACAGGGCAATAACAGATAGTATCCATGCAAACAGGAACACAGGCTCTAGCAATTTCTTCCAATATAATTAAACTTATCTTTAGAATACAGTTTAGCTGTATGTTTGAGACAGCTGCCCCCTATATGGAGGGTTAACTTACATTTTTGGAAATTTTTTATAGTTCTGTGTGTTTAGTGTGAGGTAAAAGTGGTTGGAAATTGACTTAGTTTTTTTTTGCTTCATGAGTGTTTTTTTTATTTTTTGAAATGAGAATTCTGAGAAATGTGACATTAATTCAAACAGAATGGAGAAGCAGAACTGCATACAAGATCAGCTTGCTGAGCATTATAATGTGCATGCAAGTTGTAAGTTGAAAATACATATTCAAAAGAACTATCATGCAATGTGAATGTAATAGCTTTTTTTACCATGACTGCCTTACCAATATTATTGTGAAATGTAGAAGACACTGCAGGTACAGACAAAAGCAAAGAGTACTGAATTATACTAAGAAGTGTAGGCTGTAAATAGCAATGTTACTGAGGAAAGAATTGGCAAAGAAAGAATTTTGGAACAGATATTAGACAGAGTATTAGTGATAAAAGTAAAGGGTAATAATACTAATTGCTAGAGAGGCTCCAGTTGTGATGGAAAAGGGGAAAAGACAATAACAGCAGATTTGTGGTAATAAGGGGTTTACTGGCAGGGAAAGAGAATTACTGGCATACATTTATAGAAAACTTAAAACTGATCTCATGGAGCTTAAGAGAATTTTGGGAGTAATAATTAGCTTTCAGCAGGGAATATTATTCACAGGTAGTGAGGATGTATCAAGGGGACCTAGAAGGGAAAATATAACAAAAGGAAGGGAAGATTTCTGAAGAAATATGTGAGAATATTTGGAAAGGAATATGTGAATATACTAGCAGGAACTCAGACAGAATTTATATACAATTTCCCATGATACATTTACTAGGCTAGAATGAGTAGAACTTATATTTGACAGGAACATGGATATTTAATTAACAGCTTTGAAACACATCCAGTAACTGTTTCAGGTCACACACTAGTAAAAACTAAGATAAAGGTGCAGGGTAATGAAGTAAACATGAGACATTGGTACTTTTTTTACTTATCTGTTAAAAGAGAAGAATTTAAGGAATAGGTAGTGGGAATGATCTTAAACTTATGAAAGATGATAGAAATTTCTTCATAATGGATAGCTAGGGAGAGTGGAATAGAAATGGAAATGGAGGTTAAAAATTTAGTAGAAATAAGAAAGCGGTATGGGAATGAAGTAACAAGAATTAGAGAGTGTTGTCATAAGTTAAAGTATTACAGAAAGAGGAGAATCTCACAGAGCAAGAAGATAAGCAATTGTTAAATGCTAAAGGGAAAATAAGGAGCATTTGGATAATATGCTTAAGTTTTGAAGTGTTGTTGTTATGCAAGTGTTTTTATAAGGGAGCCATAACAAAAAAAATAAATAAATAAATAACCAGAGATCCTATATAGTCTGTTTTAAACTGAGGTATCAGACGGCCTATTACTCGCGGATTTTAGTTTGTATATAGGCATTACAATTTATGTCTAATTCATTAGACAAGAACTACCTTTAAGAAAGCCAGACTGCTGGGGTCAAATCTTATAAGATTTTTTATATCATAGTTTATCTGATCTGCTATGACCTATTCCATGGCCTTCCAGGTGAGACTCATCAAGTTGATGAGATGAGTCTGCTATTCTTGGGGTCCATGACGGGGCCTCGCTTGGTATGAGGCATCAAAACTGTGGTGCACCAAACTTCAAGTACAAAGACAGTCATATGCTCAGGTTGAATAGTTGTAGGAGCTGGTCTAATGGTGCATGTTTAGTGCTGCACAGCAGGAAGCCTGGTCAGTTATTAGCTCCCACTGGGGAAGTATTATTTTTGTTTTGGAAAGTACTTCTAGTAAGTGTTCCTTTGTGATGATAGGGGGTTTGAGGTCCTTAGGATTGTGTGAATTTTCTATAAGATGTCTCTGGGAAGAAATTTCCATGATAGCTAATGGACTGGAGTAGGTAATATAATTTTGAATAACTTCAGAACAATGTTGGATGTCATTTCTTAACCTCCTAACATAAGTAATGAAAGATTTATAATTATCCTTAGCTTCTGATGCCAGACTAAATTCATAGGAAGCTTTTGTTTTCCTGATAGTATTTTTCAGTACTTTTGATAACCTTTTGATGTTGACTTTTATTTGTATGCTTTTCGTTTTTTTTTCCAATTCGTATAATTTTTTCCCTCTTACTGTATTGTTTATTTATGCATGTGGACTGCCAGGCAGATCTGTTCTTGCCATGACCTTTTTTTATACTTTGATAGGGACTGATAGATTTATACAGTTTTCTAACTAATCATATAATTTTTTGTGTAACTACTACCCTTGTTAATATTTTAGGATGGGTACACTTATACTTGAACTTATAGACTTTATCACAGAATTATAGGATGTTTGTACATTTAAAGTCTTTGAACATTGCGATATTTGCATTTGCTGGTTTAGAAATTTTGAAAGAGTTTAACTAACCATTTGTGGCTAGACTTAACTACGGATGAGTATACCAGTGGGATAGTGCATGTAGTTGACAGAATTCTAAGGACCAGGTCAAGAATATTTTGTCCTCTAATGGGCTCTTTCACTAATTGATCCAGAGAATTTTTGTTTATAAAACAGAGGAATTGTTGGGCATAGCCTACATTTGAAGTATAGGTCTCCCACTTTATCAGTGGGTAGTTAAACTCTCCAAGGATGACAGAGCTTTTGTGTCTAAGTAGTTAATTGAAAGTGTTTCAGAAATGGACATAGTTATTGGGAGTCATCAAGAGGGGTCCTAAAACATGCTAAAATCAGTAGCTGGTTTTATACAGAGTGAGCCAAATCTCCATACATTTGGTTTCTGGGATATGGGAGTCTGTCTTGATATAATGTGGTCTTCAACAAATGTTTTAATCAGGTCTAAATGAATGAAAGGCACAGACAGGGTGCTTTCTGCACTTATAAACTAAAATTCAGTGATATTGCACACACAAAACTGTTCCAAATGCAGTATTGCTTCGAGGTTAGGCAATATGTTATTTACATTCTTAATGCCGAGCAGTACCACAATTATATTTTTCAGTCCTTTATTTGTTATGTTTTTTTTAGGTTGGAAGATCCATTAACTGGACTCTATCTAATAAAGGCACTATAATGGTAGAAAAGGCTTTAGTCAGTGGTCATTGGAATGAGAGGTACAGGCCGTCCTTTACAAAGAAAGCAGGGCTGAGCAGAAGTTCATCCCATGCATGACACACACCTAATTCCCCTTGAATGACACCAGTTACAGAACCAAGTGTTGTTATCAATTATCTTTTCCATGTACCTCAACATTATGCTAGGAAAAGAAAAAATACATGCCCACACACTGGCAAAAAAATTAAACAAAAAAGAAAGATGGTGGAGGGAGTGAGTGGGTACTACAGCAGTGAACATTCAAACATCTACTATTATGGCAAGTGTGCTTACACAACTGCACTGCATTCATTATTGTGATCACTCCTGCAGTAGCCTAAGCTATATGGGTAGACTACTATAGCTTTAGAAGAACTAGGTGGAGGAAGAAGGGTCAAGGAGCTCTTGGAGAATAGTCCTAAACCTGTCCTACATCTGGAGAAAGAATCTAGTTTATATTGCTTTGTAAAAGTGTATGCAGAGGCAGTAGTGCAGCTAGTTCAGGGCAAGGGGGCAACTGCCCCAGGAGTAAAGTGCTGGGAGTGTGTTCACTTGATCCCAAGCTACCTTTAATGCAATACCAGCTTTTAAAAGCCGGTATTGCATTTGTGGCTCAAAACTGAACACTGTAGCACTCTGCGTGTGGTCTATACTACAGCAACTGCTTGTTACATTGTAGCAAGCAGTTTAATACAATTTTTTTTAACTAAACTTGAGTGCACCTGAATGGCTGAAGTGGGGGAGGGGCATGATGTGCATCTGGCCCCCTGGTTGGTGTGCTGGTAAAAAAAACATTTTTTTTTATTCACGTTAATGAAACAGCTGAGGGAGATAAGGTGATGAGCCGATGGTTGTGACTGGCTTATTACAGTTACAGTTAAGTGTTTTTTTTCTTTTCACTTGAAGAGCTGAGGTGGTGAGGTACTGGTTCATAGTACCAGCCAAGGGCACTGATTGAACCAGTCACGCGTCTGTACAAAGGGTTATGTTGCTGCTTCCAGAAAGCTTCTTAGAATCCAACCATTTCCAAAATAGTTTTTTTGTGGTGGGAATAACAAAAGGCAATAATCTGAGCCAAACATCTGGAAATAGTATAGCTAGTATAGCTGTAGAAAATGGTTCTATAAACATCAGCAAAACCTTATTAGGCAAACAAACAGATGTATGGACTTACCTGGCATGATTATAAACGCATTTTAGCAAAAAGTACAGGTGAAATTATTAATGTCACTGTTACCTGAAAACTTATGGGTATTGACTGGTCTTTTTGTTAGATTGTCAGTAGCAAAAATAAGTCTGATATCTGCTATGCTTCTCAACATGGACTTTGCTGTACCATGGAAGCAGAGTGCTCTCTGATTTTCAGAATCCTGAGAAACTCTGAATGTACACTAAATATGATATGATGACACAGTATGACCATGCAAATGCAATCTTATGGCAGTGTGCATGAAAGCCTGACAGAGAAAAACTACATAAAGAAGTAATTTTGAATGATTTCTCAGAAGCTACTGTCTCACTAGAATATCCAAGAAAAACACAGGCAATCCAGGATATATACATAGGACAGAAGGTGCAACATTTTCTCCTTGTGGGTCTGGAGGCTTGTTGATCATAGCAAAGTAATACTTCTGTTTTACCAAGACCTGGTTTGATCACACCTTGAGTATGGCATCCAGTTATATAAACTATACAAAGAAAGGGACATCAGGTTGTTGCAAGGAGTAGGGTGAATGAGATATAAGGAAAAAGAGATGACCAATGATTACAGTGAATGAGATGAAGAGAAAAAGAGATGACGAGTGATAGGGTGAATGAGATGAAGGGAAAAAGAGATGACCAGTGATAGGGTGAATGAGATGAAGGAAAAAAGACATGGCCAGGAATAGGGTGAATGAGATAAAGGGAAAAAGAGATGACCAGTGATAGGGTGAATGTGATGAAGGGAAAAAGAGATGACCAGTGATAGGGTGAATGAGATGAAGGGAAAAAGAGGTGACCAGTGATAGGGTGAATGAGATGAAGGGAAAAAGACATGGCCAGTGATAGGGTGAATGAAATGAAGGGAAGAAGAGATGACCGGTGAGAGGGTGAATGAAATGAAAGGAAAAAGAGATCACCAGTGATTATACAAACTGGGAGGTTTTTCACTTGAATCCAGAAGAGATTGAGGATCATGAAATGGGTGCATTTGTTTATGCTGGTGAAGCTGTGAAAGGCATGCCTTGAGTAGAAAGAATGGAGGAGGAAGATGAAGGGCAGAGGCAGCAGGTTGTAGGAGTCATCCATCTTCCAGGTCTTTCTTTCACAATATTCAATACCTCAAATGCAGTTGGTTAGATTTTGTGACAGGACTTCCTCATAGAATGGATCATTGGCTTATGGAACAGACTACTAGAATGGGTGATGGAGTAAAAATCCACAGAGGCATTCAAGAGAGCATGACCCTGTTGGACAGAAACGGAGAAATGGATAAGTGGGGTTGATTGTTAAATTCCCTTAAGGACAGACTCAGCACACTAGCTGTTTCCTACCATTAACCATATTTAATGCAGTCTGACCAAAACACCAGTCTCTACATATATAGTAAATAGAAGGACACTACAAACTGGTTGTAAAGGTACCACACAGCTTCTGCATGCACATAAACTAAATATCATGCAGTGGTAGATGCCTTGCAAAAATGGCATCTGAGTCTCACCCCACTCTGCATATTAGAAATGTTACTCAAGAAAGCTATGCACATTGATACTCACCAGGTTTGTTAAACCAGAATTTTGGGATATTTATCACCACTTGCTGGCCCAAAAGTGCTAAACTACTTCCTAGCATAGACAAGGTTTGCAGTAGTTTGGAGTTGTCGAATGTTTTGGCATCCTACCTGTAACATTATGTTGTACAATTACAGGTGACCCTGTTAAGCAGCAGTCTTCCCTGCCTGATTTTTCAGTTTCATGAAATTAACTACAGTACAGCAAACCATTCTAGCTGAACAGACTCTGCCTTGAAAGATGCAGAAGCTGAGTTTTATTTTTTCTAAGAGTGTCAGCAGAATGTTATCAACTAAAATAAATAACATATTAATTTTGTATCAATTACACTACTACAAAATTATGTGATCTGAACAGGCTAAAAAGGGAAAAAAATGATGAAGGAGAAGAAGAAGAAAGAAAAAGGTAGAAAGAGGCTTGAAAACTAGAGGTGGCTATAGGGGTAGGCAATTTTGTCCTGTCCAACACTTGGATCTAAAGATGGGAAGAATACTGCGAGGTATTTTTGACTGATGTTGTGCAAACCACATTAAAGAAATAAAGAAAATGAAATCAGTTTTACTAAGTGATGTTGGAACTAAAATGTATAGTTTAATGAAGAATGTACTTACTCATTCCAGAGAAAATGGGCAATAAACCATCTAAACAGTTGGTCTACTTACTAAAATACATTTTTCAAATCCTAACATACTAGTGCAGTGCTTGAAATTTAATACTTCCGCGGTGGTGCAGTGGTAGCATTGTTGCCTCACACCAAATGGTTCTCCTGTTCGATTCTCGGCTTGGGTTGGGAGTGCCTTCTGTGTGGAGTCTGCATGTCCTCCCTGCAGTCGAGTGGGCGTAAGAAAGACATGCGTTGAATGGGCGTGCCTTCGTTGAAGGTTGGGCATCGGGCTGGCAACTCGACACCATAAAAAACAACTGCCAATCATTAATGGACCGGAGTTCTGCTGTGGCGACCCCTAACCGGGAAAAGCCAAAAGACAAACAACAATAGGAGACTTAAAAACTTTGATGCTGAGTTTTTTTTTTTATTTACTTTTTGTTCTAGCTTACCACTGACTTTCAATCCCTGGCTCCCTCTATGGCTCCTTCTCTCAGTGCCTTTGCCTTAAGGGGAACCCCAATGTTTCCCTTCACTGGGTAGGACCTGGCTCTTTGGATGGAAAAGATCTTATGGTCATGCAGACTACATGATCCCGCCTGCACCTGTGAGAGGAGTGGGGGAGCTGGAAGTGTCATACTGCAGTCCTGATGTTTTTTCCTACAGCCCTGTGTCCACTTCATATGTGCAGAAATCATTATCCGGCTGGGAGGTCTATGAGGAGAATCTCTGCTCTATTCTCCTGCCCCCTGTCCCCAGCTATGCATCATCTCATTGCCCTCTGGCCTCCACCAGTGCATCTCTCCTCCCAAGAGAGGCATAGTCATCCTCTTTGTCAGCACCATTAAGCACTGAAGTAACTAATCAAACTTGAGTCACTCAGGCATGATCAGGGCTTTATCTCTCTGCAGCACTTGGCTAGATTGCTGTTGTAACTATAATTATAAGGTTAGCTAAGGACTGTACTTGTGAAGAAGTCATACAAAATAGGCTTATCTGCGGAATAAGTAATAATTATATTCAGGTTATGCTGCTGTCTCTGAACAAAGCATATTAACATTTTTCCATTGCACGCATTATTCATTATAGGTTTTCTTTCTTTCTAAAAATATCTTTCAGTCCAACATTATATAAATCACTTAATTCCTGCCTTCTCTTTAACATCCTGAACATTATTATGCATGTATTGTTCCCAAAATTTCCATTTCTTTCTATGTGATTTGCTCCTTCTTTTTTCTGAAGATCCATCTTCCAGGTCTTTTATTTCTTTCACAATATTCAGTATTTCAAATGCAGTTGGTTAGATTTTGATTTTGATTTTCTAGTGATTGCTCTTTGGGCAACAAACAGAATTAAACTTAATAAGGCCTTACTATGTCTAGACGATTCAAATTCTGTGTCCCAGCTCAAATAAATCATTTCCTTAGTTACAACCATTTGCTCCCACAATATTTCTGACAGTGTGCTCTGTAGAGAGTTTTTGAAATCTGGCAACTCATTACATTCCAAAAAATATCTTCCCAGTTACCTCTTTCTCATTACACCTCCAAGATTTGCTATCTACCTGAAGAAAAAGTCTTTGATGTCTGCTTGGGGTATAAAAATATCTATGCAAACACTCCCAAGCAAACATCCTATACCTTCTGGACTTTGTTGTATACTTAGGAGCCATACATATCTCCTCCCACTGTTTGTTTGTATATTGCTTTGCCAGTTTCTCTACTCAATCTGTTCTAATCTCCTCTGATTAATTCTTATAGCTATCATGCAATATTTAATTGCCCCCTTATTATCCCCTTTTTACCAGCAGTTTATGTTCTATATTTGACTAAAACTCTACCAGAATTGGTCATTCACTTAGAACTTTCTAATCTCTTTCTCTTTGCCTTATTCAGATAGCAACCCTGATGGGGAAGGAAGTCATGTTACCTCCAGTCCACACTTCTTCTGGACCTCATCCCACTCTATTACTTTTCCCTCTCTAGTATTCACTCCTAATACCTTGGTTTCTTTGCCAGATTTCTCCGATAAATCCCATTCCCCTCTTGCTTGTTTTCTGCACCCCTACTTGCAGTCAATCCTATTGGCAAAATTTTCTTTCTGCATTCACACGTTGGCTTAGTTCTTAGAATATTTTCTGCAGCTTTATGAATATAATATTCTGTATACTTGTTATTATTCTCCTTAAGGATCTGCATCCATATCTTCACTCTCTACTTATGTCTTGAACTATTCTGCTTCATCGTTATCCCTTTCTGCTTTGAGTTATATATAGCTTTCTATTTGTCTTATGTATATGAGCCTTAACTGTGTAGCTCTAAAATATACATTCAGATCAGGTAATCCTAAATCACCTTGTTCTGTTGAGAAGGTCAACTTATCCCACTTAACTCTTGCGTTCTTTCCCTCACAAACAAATTCCTTCAACTATTTATTAATTATTGTCCACAACCTTTGCTCAAAATATGCCTAACCTCTCCATAAAATTAAAGAGACTAAAATATTTTCACTGCATTTATCTTACTATCCGCAACCATAAACAAGAGCTTTCACTTTCTCAGTTTTTGTATTATCTTTTGTTTAGTCTCTTCCCACATATCCTTAGCTGCCATAACAAAAGCCTTTTTCAATCCATACTCCAACATACTTAATTTTCTCATGTTCCCATAACTATGGGTTTTGCTGAACCATGTAATGCATGGGTGCATAATTTATGACTGTAGCCTTTGCTTTATCTTCATTAAGTTTATATTCTGAAAAGACTTGAAGCTATCCCAAAATGTCTCACAACAATTAGGTGTCCTTTTTTGGATTTATCATGTGCAAAATGTCATCTACAAATAAAACCAACCTTTCTTGATTACTGTACCAATTACATCCTTGAGTGTCTGAGTCCTTTGTTTTTTTTCCTCAGTGGGTCTAAATATAAAGCAACTAAAAAATGGGAATGAGGACACCCCTTCCTGGTTCCTCTGTTCAAAATCAACTTAAACCAAAAACATCCAAAAAAATGAAGACTTGTGAACCAATAATTTAAAACCACACAAATTCACCAACACAGCCTCAAGGTAATCCAGTAACAGTACACTTGAACTTCAGGGCAAAAAATGTTTATTTATTTTCATCTACTACAGGCTTCTTCAGAAACAATAATGAATGAATTTGCTACATATATATAGTAAAACCTAAACAATTAAGACAAGTAATTATTCAATCAACCAATAAAATATTTAATATTACAAACACAATCAAATCAAACACATAATTAAACACAACTCATTGGAGAGGAACCCTCCCTCTTAAATTCATGCCTATGATCCTTCATATACCCTACTAAGTAACCTTATTATTGTATCAGGGAATGCAAATATGTCCACTGCCCTACTCAAGAAATCATAGGTTACTCTGTTGAATGCTTTCTCTGTATGAAAACCCACCAATAACAGTGGTATTTTCTTACATTCTGCTTCCATCTGGATCATCAGTGTGCTATTAATGTTGTCAAATGTTTGTCTCCCCCCACCCACAAAACCACACTGATCCATTAAAATCAGTTTTGGCAACATCTTTGCCATTCTTTTAGTTAGAATACACATACACACTTTATAATCATGGTTTAAAATTGAAATGGGTCTATATGAGGCTGGGTCTGATGGATTTTTACCCCCTTTGGGAAATACAGTCACCATAATGTTCTTCCAAGATGCTGGCGCTTTCCCTTCTTTTAAACTTCCAGATCTTCTAGATCTTTCTCACTTTTTTCCCCTCCTAACATCTAAGCTTTCACAGGAATGCCATCTGTTCCTGGTAACTTCCTTCTGGATTGATTCTACATCACCATTTTTATCTCATCTCCTCATATCTTAACTATTAGTTGTTAAGCTTCATCTTCCTCTAATCTTGGCATAATTTAGTCTGCCATAAATAATTCCATTTGAGTTCGTTCTTGGTTTCCAAATTCCTCTGCTTTCTACACATTTTTGTAAAATTCCTGAAATATCTCGAATACCTTTATATGATCTCTGGTTATTTTTCTTATCATAGGCTCCATGAGTTTGGTAACAACACTTTCTACTTTTTGTTGTCTAAGTCACTGTGTTAAAAGTTTGTGTGCTCTGGAGTTGTTATCCAAAAATATTTACTTAACACAAATCTTTCTAAACGCATTCATGTTATACAAATACTGCCTTATTTTCTCATTACCACTCCCCCTCTTGTTCCATAAGATTTCCCTTATTCAGCAATACTTTAACCTTTGTAAGTCCATCTAAATAATTCCTAATACTTCTTAACAATATATCTTTCTCTTTTATTTCTACCCTATTTTTAAATTCCATTTTCATTTTATGCAACTCACTAGCTATTTCTTCTGAAGAAATGTATATCTTCCCTAATAACAATTTCCACTACCCATTTCTTAAATTCCTCTCTTTTTAATAGGAAGGTGGGAAAGTGCTAGCATCTCATTTTTACTTAATCACCTTGCATTTTTATCTTAGTCTTTATTGGTGCATGATCCAAAATAGTTATTGCATATATGTCAAAGCTGTCGATTAAATGTATATTTCCTGTGAAATATAATTTCTATCCAGTCTAGTCCAGTTATTATGCCTTGGGGAATGATAAGTGAATTATGTCCTAATTCCTACTACTGAATTCATGTCTTCCATACCAACTATTTCATAACTTTCTTCAGAAATCTCCTCTCTTTTGTTTTTTTTTCCTTCTATGCCCCCTGATACATCCTCATGATTGCAAATAAACTTCCATTCCCCACCTATAAGTAATATTCCCTGCTGAAAGCACTGCACAAATTTTCTTAAGCTCCATTAACAGCAGTTTTTGGTGGAATATTAATACATGCCAGTGTAATCCTCCTTCCTTGTTAATATCCCCTTACTATCGCAAATTTACCACAGGGCTCTGTCCTAGGCCCTTATTTGTTTAGCTTGTATGTTTCAGACCTTACTTTTTCATCTGAGGTGTTCTACAGTCTATATGCTGACAACCTGAAATTGGGTAAACTGATTACAAGTGTTACAGATAAGGCATGTCTGATAAATAATTTGACTAAATTGACCATTTGAGCACAGGAGAATAATATGTTGATAAATACATCAAAAACTAAGCATATAAGATTTGGGAGACATAAACTGAAAGGTGAATATTTAATACAGCACACAGTGATTGAAACTGTAGACTCATTTAAGGACATGGGTATATGGGTAGATTCAGCTATGGGTTTTTCTAATCATATCAACCAATTGGCTAATGATAGTTACAGAACTATAGGTTGCATAAAAAAGATTTATAAAGTCTAGAAAATCAAACATAATGAAGTCATTGTTTGTTAGTTACATTAGACCCAAACTTGAGTATGGAATAACAATATAGAAACCCTACAGGAAAACAAGCATGAATAAATTGGAAAGAGTACAGCAGAAATATACCAAGGGCATCCATGGATGTGAAACTCTAAGTTATTATGAAATACTAAAATATCTGAACTTGTACAGTGTCTCTTACAGATATTTAAGAGGAGATCTTATTCAGGTGTATAGGGCATTTAGGGACAACTATCTCTGGGAATGTTTGGGGTTATCAAAAAGTACTAGAGAATCATTAGATAACCTATGTAGAAGAAGATGTTATAGGAATGAGAAAGTGTACTAATTGGTTCTCTGACAGAGTAGCTGATGCTTGGAACAGACTACCAAATTACATAAGTACTAGTTTAGATATTTTTCAGAACAGCCTGGAAATTTATTATGGGAACAAGTGTTTTGGTATATTGGCAAGCTAGAAGGGCTTTAATTCCCATGCTTGAAACATTTGTATGTATGCATGTATGTATTATTGTCTTTTTTTCCTTTTCTATCACTGTTGGGACCTTTCTAACAATCAGTATTATTACTCCCATTTTCCTTTGTTCCTGATATTCTGCCGAATATCCATCCTCAAATCCTTTCAAATTCATATGTTCATTTCTTTCCAAATGTGTCTCCTGCAGCACTGCTATTTGTACACTGCATTCAATTCCTTTTTGTCTATATTTGTAACAATATTTACATTCTGAAATACTATGGAAAGAGAAGCCATTATGATAAAAAGCTATTGTTCCCCTTTGTTATACATGACAGTTTTTTGAAGGTGAATTTCCAACTTTTGTCTTACATGCATATTATTGTTTGGCAGGTTGATCTTTTATACAGTTGTCTCTTCTCATATCCATTTGAACATATGTCATACTTCTCAAGACATTTTGCTTTAATGCAAATCCTCATACAGAACATAAATACATTTTCATAACACCCCCATCTCCAATTAAATTAGAACAAACACACAAAACTATGTACATTTTTAACAACTGAAGTTTAACCCTCCAGATAGGAACAATCACCTCAGATTGACAACTGTACCCACAAGCATAACCTGGTCTAAAAGCAGGTTCTCTGTGTTAAAGTGCAAGTTACAGCCTGTGTCTCACTTACACTGACTGCTGTCTGTTCTTTTCTTATCTCTCTTCCCTTGTCAGATGTGAAAAACAGCTTGCATCTTTCAGAAAACATTAACTTTTAGCCCCAAGAAATAGTGCATTTGCTACCTTTAAATAAAACTAAATTATGCAGTGTTCTGTTAAATGCAATAAAGTATTAAGGCTGCTGGGGAGGCTATAATCTCTTATTTACTTCCCATAATTTCAGACTTCATTTTTCACTGAACTGCTAATCACTGTCAACTGTAAGGATTAACTGATTGCCCTTGCAGACAACCTGTTGACATGTAAAAGTAGTCAGTAATAAAAAAGCCACTAACAACCCCACAGATGCATAAAGAAATCTTTGTAAGTTTCACTCAGAACAGAATGTACATAATTTCCCTAGCTAAGTGCCTTCAGCTGCAGAGTTTTTGCTCACACTGAGAACATTTGCTAATGGAAAAAATAAGCTATCTTTGCTGATGCAAGAAACTTAGCATTTTCATGCCTTTAGGTTTTTTTTATTTTTAAAGCCTGTTTGTTTACAAAAACTTGTTTACAGCTTAAGCCAAGGACACGCATTTGGACATCCACCCTTGTAAAAACAAGCAAAATTGTTGTCTTAGTTCTACATATAACATAATCAGTATACTTTTACACCCCACCCCAACAGTCTAAGGTCACAAAATTATATTAATGTAAACTTGTTTCTGTTCAGGCTTTTTTCTCTTATTATACTGTAAAAAATATATTTCTTACAATTAAAAAGGTACTTGTTTACTTTAATATTTTTAACACATACAGCAGTCATTGAAAAGACTCCTGTTACATTTAAAACAATACTGGCTGGACACTGTACAAAACTGTTTTACAATATAATATGTGGTTATATCATCAAATGTTTTGCATGAATACAAATAAGAACAATTATTTTACTTACAGCTACTTTTTCCCCTACAGTGTTTTTCTAAATGTTAATGATATATATAATGTGGTGTATATAATTTCCATTCCATCCAGTTTAACAAATAAAACAAAAGTTCAATCTTTTCTCAGCCACTTTTATTTGCAATGTATTATTTTGCTGACATGAGTAATGCTTTATAATCTCACATTTATTTACTAATTTCAGTGTTGCTGGTCTTCCTGATTGCATCCATCTCCCAAACTAGACTCTGGTTCTAGTCCAAGGTACTTCTGATTCTTATAGTCAATTCCTGTACTTTTTTCTGACTCAAGGATTTTCCTTAAGAATATTCAAAAGGGTTTCACTCGTAAAGTCTCAATATGAGCTCTATTGTCAGATGAATGAGAGGCAGAGTCCCTTTTGCATTTTCTGCATCAAAAAATGCCTTTGATTCCCCCAGGCAAAAATACTCTAAAGACAGTTGAGTACGACAGCTTGAATCTCACACCTGCCTCTTGACATTCTGTGATTGCAGGGATAAATTTTCTCTTCTTCCTAATGTTCAATAAATAATCATTTTCCACAATTACAACGCTGTTTCCAATTTTTAACACTTTTCCAATTTTTGTCAGGATTAACTCTTTTTGTTGGTATGATTGCATCTTGCAAATATAGGTCTTGGCTGCTTTCTCATAGCCAGGTTTAGAGCACACACTTAATGTGCCCTTTCAATTAACAAATCTTTCTGTGGAACACCAGTCCAGTTGATTATTTGTATTTCTACTTTTGTAAAATTAATACAGTCTTGTTCCTTTCATTTTCTATGGTACAGCAGAAAATCTCCAGTTGTCTCCACACATTTTGTTGTGTAACTCTACTGTTTTTTTGAAACAGCTCACAGATGCTTCACACTTGACCAACTTTTTCTTCATTTCAATCTCTGAGTTTTGAAGTTTTGTCAGCTAATCTGAATAGGTAGCTAAAGTTTCTTCCATTTTCCAGCCTTTTTTGTTGGAACTGATATATTCCTTCAAATTTTCATTTATTTTAATCACCTCTGATTTTTTTGTTTTTTTTTTGCTAAATTACTGGAAGCCATTTATTGAACTAAAGCTGAATCTTGAACTGTTTTTTTTTTTTTTGCTGATCAGTTGCAGAATCCTTCCCAGTCAGTGTTTTGCTTTTCTAGTTGATTTTCTCTCAGGTTCTGAAAATTTCTTCTTTGCTGGCATCCAGACAGTGTACTTAATAGCCAATAACTGAATTTTTACCAAAATAACAGTTACAATGGCTCTCCAGTTTCTCAGTTTCTGCTTTTACACTGGGAGAGCAGAAATTAAGCTGTTGAGCATTGTGCAGACATTTTGGAAGACCTAAGTAATCAGGATTTTAAGTCAAAAAAGGGCTGTTCATGGTGCCTAATTAGACTTTAACTAGGCATCTAACACAATACCACACAAAAGGTTTAGCAGCACAGGCTCCTAAGGTACAACACAGAGCAGGATGATCTTGACAGGGTGATGCCATCTTGCTCATCCTTGGGAGGAGGGAACCTCCAAGGCCCATGGTACTGGCAACACCTATGATTGTCTGGGTGTATTTCCTGCCTGTTGTAATTGTGTTAGTTTATTCTGCATCAGGCATGCAGGCACCTTCCTGCTGTGTCAGGCAACATGAAGTGTGTGTGTGTGTGTGTGTGTGTGTGTGTGTGTGTGTGTGTGTGTGTGTGTGTGTGTGTGTGTGTGTGTGTGTCTGTGTGTGTGTTTGTACATGAGTGTGCAAGAATACATACCTCATCTCTTGGCCAGGCAGGTACGATGAGTCTGCATGCAGCTGGGGGAGGGAAGGATAGTCCTCTTCAAAGGACCAACAAGGTAACTTGCTCCCAACAATGTGACACTCACTGCTGGAGGAAATGATGGTCCAATAGTGCTTCTTGAGCAGGAATGAGCTGGCTGTAAGACTCTCGTCTACCCCAAGGATGCATGTCTCCCAGGTCTGAATCACTTGAGCGAATGCTTAATTGAACAAATCGCTATTTGTCAAACTGTATTAAGCGAAAGCTCAATTAAGTGAACACTCAGGTAAGCAAAATGTTTCCTGGGGGAAAAAACTGCTACCCACCCACTGATTGAAACAAATAAAACTAAATTTAAAACTCTTCAAAGTGGGGGGTTTAGCCCCCCACACACACCCTAACTAAACATACCAACTCCGAAATCAAACTATAGTGGGGAAAAAGGCAAATACCTGATGATGACAAACCACATCCTTTCCCTGGGAAAACAATTTGCTTAACCAAGCATTCCCTTAATTGAGCTTTTGCTTAATACAGGTCGACAAATAGCAATTCACTCATTTAAGCATTTGCGCAAATTATATAGATCCTGACTCCCATCTCTGTTGAAAGAATGGGCAAATTACTGACAGGTAGTGAAGGTACGTCTTTGTCACCATAATGCTTACTTTTTGTTATTTTTTATTTCTGTTCTGAAGGCACATAGTTTATCATATCTTCCTTCTCATTTGTTTTTTATTGAATATTTCCAACATGTTACCAAAAATAATGTCAAAACACATATATACAGCACAACTGAGGTAACTATTTAATAGTGCATAAACATTAAGAGAAAAAATAAGATAAATAACAAACTATGCCCACTATTTACTATTGCTTTAATACTGATTTGTATAGTATAAAATAAAAGGAGCCATCCTCCAAAACCAGCCTGAATGTCTTCTTGAGTCATGGTTCAGCCTTAGAAATAAGTGGTATAAATGTTTAAGTGTAATAAAGGCTATGTCTTACAGTTGTTTGATAATCATTACTTATGCCTTGCTCATCCACACATCATAGATATACTGTTTTATATCCTGTTTTTTAAGACATATATTCTTCTGATTAAAACTTCATCAGACCCAAACTGTATGTTCTACATACTTTGTTAATGATAATTCACTTTGGGCCTTCTTCAAAAAAAAAAAAAAAAAAAAAAGGATGGAATAAGGGAAAAAGAAGGAAGGAATGAAGATAAGGGACAGAGGTTCACAGGTTCATAGGTTCATACTAGGCTATCTGCCCGAGGGCATTTATAAGCCTAGCCAGAATGTGTTTGGCTTTCGGCACCCATTTTAAATTAATTTTGCTATGCCCTTTTTAGAGGTTAGTATACTGTGCCTCTGTCTAACAGTGACACAGAAGTGATACCCGGGGTAAACCTACGATTTCCCATCCACTCATCAAGATTCCTCTTAAAGAGACTCAATGAGGGACTCTGCCTAACCTGGACTGGGATTTTATTCCAGAGTGAAGGGAGCCTCTGGGTTATGAATCTGTCTCTCCAGCATGTCCTATTTATTTCAGTGCTGAGGTTCGAGTCTCTCGAGCGTGTAGCTCGATAGGATTTGGATTTTCTGAGGTGCAGCATGTCCATTAATTCTGGGTTGGACATGGCTTTATATGTCAGGCACAGATCGCCTCTGAACAGGCGGTATGCCACTGAGTAGAGCTGGAGTTTCTTTAACCGGGCAGCATATGGCATCTGTTTGAGCCCTTTGATCCTCTTGGTGAGGTACTTTTGGGGTCTTTCCAGTTACTGCAGGTGTCTGGTAAGGTACATCCCAAAAGGGGCATTGTACTCAATTATGGGCCTGATGAGGGATGAGTAAAGAGGCACGATGACCTCCCCTGATCTAGATGTGAATCCCTTCATGATTAGGTGGCCTATATAAAATGTTTTTCTAACCACTTTGGCCAAGTGGTTGTCAAATGAGAGATTGCTATCAACTTGGGTCCCCAGGTCCCTAATTACTTCTTCTGTACTTAATGGATTACCACCTATGTGGTAATTTGTGGGCACTTTGTTTTTGCCAAAGGGGATGACTATACACTTTTTGGCGTTTAGCTTGAGGCCATGGCTCTGGCACCAGTTGTCTGTTTCTATGGGGCCCTTTTGGAGGATGCTTGTGTCGGCTGGAGAGTCGATTATGGCGCCCAGTTTGCAATCATCTGCGAACTTGGTCAGCCACAGTCCTTCTGTGTTGGCCTGTACCTCCGAGAAATATATAATGAACAAGAGAGGTCCCAGGACTGAGCCTTGTGGGACGCCACTTGTAACTGGTTTGGAGTCTGACATGGCTCCAGCAATTCTAACCATGTGGGTTCTGTCCTTGAGCCAGTTTGCAACCCATCTAGTGACATAGGGGTTTATATTTAAGCTGGTGAGCTTATCTATAATGCCCGAGTGGGGTATTGTATCGAAGGCTTTTGCGAGGTCCAGATAGGCTGTGTGGCCCATCTTCCCCTCGTCAATGGCCTTGGTGACTGTTTCAAAGAAATCAACCAGGTTTAAGAGGCAGGATCTGCCCTTAACAAAGCCGAACTGGGTAGGATCCAGTGTCTGTAGGTCCCCAATATCTTTATTTATGAGGTCCGTGATGATCCCTTCCATAGCTTTGCAGACCAAGCTAGTCAGGCTTATGGGGCGATAGTTTCCAGGATCCATTGAGGCACCACCTTTGTGGAGAGGGACCAGAGTTGCTGTACGCCACTCTTTGGGTACATATCCTGTAGTAAGGCTGAGATTGAACAGTAGTTTTATATTTGGGTTTAGCTCTTCTTGGAGTTCATGTAGGACGTAGCCCGGGACACTATCTGGTCCCACTGATGCTGTGTTTTTTGCTTTGGAGAGGGTGGCTCTTACCTGAGCATCTGAGATGTCAGGGGGGCAGCACTCTGCTGGAATAGATATTTGCCCTTTTGGTGGGGAGGGGGGGGGGTTGCGTTGAACCTGTCAGCTAGGATGTTGGCAATGTCTGTGGGTTCGGTGTATTTTTTGTCATTTTGGACTAATTCTGAGCATATCTGGGAATTACCACCCAGGTTCCTAACATAACTAAAGAAAGCCTTGTGATTATCCTTAGTGTCCTGTGCAATTTTTCTCTCGAAGCTGGCCTTAGATGATTTTATGAGTGCCCGTAGTTTTTTGCTAATGCTGATCAGAGATGCCTTCCCTTTTTGAAATTTTGCTCTATCATTTAGTAGCTTCCTCCTTCTATTGTATAGTTTGTTTATGGCTGCGGTCCACCAGACAGAACGTCTGCCTTTGGAGGATTGGGTCTTGGTTTTATTTGGGATCGCATGATCCATGCATTCCTGAAGGTGTTCATAGAATGCGTTTATAAAGGATTCTGTGGTCTGGGCCGTATTTTCCACAGGCCCAGGGGCTTTGAAGGATTCCACCTCAGTTTTGAGGAGTGTGAAATTTGCTTTAGAGAAGTTTTTCACTGTGGTTTTCTGGGCAGGGGGTGGTGTCGGGATGTGAATATCCAGTGAGATTAGTTTATGGTCTGATCTTACCAGTGAGGGATACACTTCTGGTCTGGAGCATAGAGTCCCCATGTTGATGATGCTCAGGTCCAATATGTTTCCCCCTCTTGTGGGAGTGGTAACAAGTTGTTCCATAGCATTTGAGTTTATAATTTCTAGGAACCTTTGGGTTAGGGTGTTGGAGCTAGAGTAATGCTCCCAGTCTATGTTTGGGTAGTTGAAGTCGCCCAATATAATGGTGTTTGGAGAGACCTTCATATTTTCTAGTGTTCTCAGGAAGGCCGAGTGGGGTTCCTGGGTTAGGGAGGGTGGTCTGTAGCAGGCTATAAACTGGAAGGCAGTTTTACCCACTGTTAGTTGCACATGGATAGTCTCTGATGCTTTGTGCTGTGCCACCAACCTGGAAGTGTGGGTATCTTTGACGAATATTGATAATCCCCCTCCTTTTGTGGGTCGGTCCAAGTTTTGGGGCCGAAAAGCATGGTATGAGGTATAACCTGGTAGTGCTGGGGTGCTCTCGGGAGCCTTGAACCAGGTTTCTGTTACTGCACAGATATCGATGTTCTCCATGCTAAGGAGAGTTTCGAGTGTGTGCATCTTGAGGTTTAGACTTCTGGCGTTGAGTAGCATTACTCTTAGTTTCTTATCCCTTGTGATACCTATGGAGGTGGGTTTGTCTTTGAGCCTTGCCTAAAAAAGGCACTATGGGGGTAGCAAGAGCCTTTGCCAATATCCGAAAGCCCAGGGGTGACAGGTGCAACCGTCCCTAGCGAAGCATCGTGGCTTGTCGAGCATGTCATCCCAGGCTGACAGGCATTGGATCCCCTTTGAATGACACCAATACTTAAGCCAATTGTCGAAATTGATCATCTTGTCTTCATATTGTGGCATCATTCTTGGTGAGGGTAAGATGCTACTCAAGGTCAGGGTCATACTGGCCTGGGCCACATGCTCAGAGAGCTCCTCTATGTCTCTTTTCATGTAGTCCAGGGAGGTAAGTCTCAGGTCATTCACACCAGCATGGACAATGACTGAGTCATATTTGTACTTGCCTTGCAGTGAACTGAGTGCTTGTGTTATGTGGGGGATCCTAGCGCCCAACAGGCAGCTCACCGTGACCTTCTCCTTGTTCAGCCTGGTGAGTGGGACGTCAGTGTGCCTGATGATAGAGTCACCTATTACAAGTGTATCAGGTGTGTTGTTTAGCCTTAAGGGCTGTGACTGTTTGGCACACTGGCTTTGTGAGCTATGTGTTGCACGTGTTTTGTTTTGGGGTAGCGGTTGCTTGGGTGTCAGCTTTGGAGGTCTCTGATGCTTAGGCATATGTTTATTTAGAGCCTCCAAGTATGTTTTTGTGTGTTTATGTGTTTGGTCTGCTGTTGTGGTAGGTCTATGTGAGACTGGAATTGTACTGAGTGTGGTTTCCTTCTCCTCCTGACTGGTTACGCCAGTACTGAGTTGAGAGAGCTTAGCCTCCAGTTTGGCTATATGGCTGCATCTCTCACATGTGTTGGAATTTATTAGGAGGAGGAGAGGGTTGTCTGTGTACATGAGGCAGTTGTAACATTGCCTCAAGATTCCCAGATTCACCAGCTGGACCGGAGAGAAGATTGACAACTGACCTTTAGACATGCTAGAATAGTATTGAGAATTCCTTTATAATTGAAAAAAAAAGGGCCAATGGGGAACAAGGTACTCAAGCAGACTTTGTGAGAGTGTAGTGCTTTTAATTTTTTAGTGCTGACTTATATAATTGCTTTAGTGAGCAAGTGCCTTTAGTGAGCAAGTGCCAGGTAACTTAAATGCAATGTGTTACAGGTAACTTAAATGCAAAAATGACAAACAGTAACTTTCTTTTAAGTGAAACAAGGAAATGAGTACAGTAAGCAATGCAGATATCACTAGGGATCCACAGAAGCGCTGAAAAGCCACGTTTTAGGTGGTATTAGCGAGCAAGTGCCAGGTAACTTAAATGCAATGTGTTACAGGTAACTTAAATGCAAAAATGACAAACAGTAACTTTCTTTTAAGTGAAACAAGGAAATGAGTACAGTAAGCAATGCAGATATCACTAGGGATCCACAGAAGCGCTGAAAAGCCACGTTTTAGGTGGTATTAGCGTTTCAGGGAAATAACAAGCAAACAAACAACAAGCATACAAACAGAGCTAGATTCAGCAGGCCTGTATCTATTCTATGCTACAGCAAACAAGGTGTACCAATTTCAGTAAGAAACAGTTGAAATATGCAGGCACTATAAGCCTTTAACCAGAAATTCCCAGCTCATAAGGGCAGAGTCCAGCCTCTCCTCCCACAAGAGTGCTGACCACGAACCTTCTTAATGTAAAGTAACTGGCCTGAAGCCCAAGTGCTTAAACCAGAACTAATACACTTTTAGAATAACAGACACTGAGCCCTCAATTAGCAGTTACCAACTTAGAAGGATGTAAGCTACCTGTCCTGCCACCACAGTGCAGGCCACAAACCTTCCTAATGTAAAACAACTGGTCTGAAGCCCAAGTGCAAGTGCTTAATCCAAAAGACTTAGAATGATAGCTACACTTTAATCAAGTTACTACCAAGCAGTAATAAATACAATTGAATACTTTGAAGAATGCCTGGATTAGTGGTCAAGTTATACAAACAAAGCTAGATTCAGCAGGCCTGGATCTAGTCTACGCTACAGCAAACAAGGTGTACCAATTTCAGTAAGAAGCAGTTCAAATATGCAGGCAGTATAAGCCTTTAACCAGAAATTCCCAGCTCAGAAGGGCAGAGTCCAGCCTCTCCTCCCACAAGAGTGCAGACCATGAACCCTTTTAATGTAAAATAACTGGCCTGAAGCCCAAGTGCTTAAACCAGAATTAATACACTTTTAGAATAACTGACACTGAGCCCTCAATCAGCAGTTCCCAACTTAGAAGGATGTAAGCAACCTGTCCTGCCACTACAGTGCAGACCACAAACCTTCTTAATGTAAAACAACTGGTCTGAAGCCCAAGTGCTTAAACTAAAAGGCTTAGAATGAGTTGCACCAAGAAGTAATAAATACAACTGAGTACTTTTAAGATGATGCAAAAGCAAAATAAATTAGGAAGAAACACAAATACAGTAAAAGCAGATATTTTTTTTTTCAGAAAAGTAGCAAAAACAGTAGTAAAAACAATTCACATGCAGTGCAAGCTAGCACACTCGAGTATGTAGCAATATTAGTCCACACACAGTTTGAAAAAAATGTAATTAAATTAAAAAGGACTAAAAGCAAGTGCAGAAAGGGTTTATTAGATAGAATGCAGTAAAGAGATGGGACTGGGGGAGTGTCGTAGATCAAATCTACAGTGGGGCAGACACTGCAAAAGCCACCAAATTTAAACTACAACCAAGAACAGGGAGGTAAGGAAAGAGGAAGGAAAAAAGATTTTAAGATATATGATGTTATCTACCTACACAAGCTGAAATAAGAAAAGCAGTAAGTCATATTTTTCAGGCGACATCACCAACATAAAATAGTTGGTCATCAGTCATACTTCTGATTGATTCACATACCAGTGTTCAAGCAACAAAGTCTTTTGTACATTGTATTTAAACAAGCAGAAATTAGAAATGATTGTCAACTTGTCCAAAATTCATTTCCTTTAGAAAACCTTTTAAAGAAGACTTCATGAAAAATTGGATTATTTATTTATTTATTTATTTATTTACACTTTGTTAACTGGGTTAAACCTGCTAGGCTGCAGCCCATTTTCACAGCGGGGCTGGGACCAGTAAGGTATAAATCAGTAAATCTCCAAAATCCTAAATGGCATAACAAAGCAGGGACTAAAAACAGTGGTACAAGAGAGAGAAAATTGGTTGTTTTGGACCATTTCTAGCTCTTTTGAAGTTCCCTGTTTAAAATCCGCCTCTGGGCGTTTTTTTCTGACTATACTACTCAGACAAGCTCCTCGTGGTCCTGCAGAGTGGTCCTAGCTACAGAGAACTCAGAAAAGTGACTACTTTCTTGATTTAAGTATATTTGCTGTTTTTTTTACTTGAAATACCTTCTTTAGCTTACCCTAAACAAGCTTAAACTGTCTTTTTAGCTGTTTGCTGCATTATTTAATATCTGCACTTAAAGTTACATTTTAGTCGAAATTGGTCAAAAGTTTGTTTGTTTGTTTGTTTAATTTAACTGTTGAGACTGCCCACTAAAGTGTGCAAGCCTGTGTAACTGATTTATTACTGTTTCTGCATTTTCTGTGTGTTTTCTATCTAAAAACAAAAAAAACAAAAAAATAATCCTTGTTTTCCCGCCTCTCCTTGACTAGTTTAGACCAGTTTACAGGCTTTGCTGTATTCTGGGCTGTGGTGTAGTTCCTGTGTTGTCCATTACCTTACTTGGATAGAAAGAAGTTTCTTTGCTCACCAGTGGGAGTGGGGAGCCTTGAGCAGCCTACCTGTCCCTGTAGGAAGTGACATCAGCAGAAGAGCTGTAGTAATTGGTTGTTTTGGACCATTTCTAGCTCTTTTGAAGTTCCCTGTGTAAAATCCGCATTTGCGTGATTGTGTGCATAGTGCAGTGCCGGTTAAACAAGGTTAAACTTCTTCTGGCTCCGCCAAGTGTGCTCTTCAAATTTTCCCTTAAGGAAGCTCTACTCTTAGTATAATCAGACTACTCGCTATATTATAAGCCTAGCACTTGTTCTCAAAACTTCTCTACTAAGTAAGCACTCTCATACTAAAGTAAGCACTACATCCACCTACCACCCCTGTGAATATCCACTTCCCTTAAAGGCACAGCACTCCCTTATATTGTTCTAGCATGTCGAGTGGTAGATTACTGGCGTCCTCTCCAGTTCAGCTGGTTAATCTGGGTATCTTGAGGCAATGCTACAATTGTCTCATGTACACAGACAACCCTCTCCTCCTCCCAACAAACACAAATACATGTGAGAGATGCAACTATATAGCCAAACTGGAGGCTGAACTCTCTCAACTCAGGGCTGGCATGACCAGACAGGAGGAGATGGTAACCACACACACAACAAACCCAGTCCCACATAGACCTACCACAACTGCAAACCAAACACATAAAAACACAAAGACATACTCGGAGGCTCTAATAAAAAACTTACCTAAACAACAGAGGCTCCCAAAGCAGACATCCAAAAATCCACCACCTCAAAACAAAACACATGCAACACATACTTCAATAAATCAGTGTGTCAATCAATCACAGCCCTTAAGGCCAAACACCATGCCTATTACACTAGTAATAGGTGACTCTATAGTCAGACACACTGATGTCCCGCTTACCAGGCTGAACAAGGAGAGGGTGACTGTGAGCTGCCTATCGGGAGCTAGGATCCGCCACATAACACACGCACTCAGGTCACTCCAAAGCAAGTACAAATATGACTCCGTCATTGTCCATGCTGGCGTGAATGACCTGAGACGTACCTCCCTGGACTACATGAAAAGAGACATAGAGGAGCTCTCTGATTATGTAGCCCAGGCTGGTATGACCCTGACCCTGACCCTGAGCAGCATCTTGCCCTCACCAAGAATGATGCCACAATACAAAGACAAGATGATCAGCTTTAATAATTGGCTCAAGTACTGGTGTCATTCTAAGGGGATCCAATGTCTGTCTGCTTGGGATGACATGTTGGGCAAGCCACGCTGCTTCGCAAGGGACGGCTTGCACCTGTCACCACTGGGCTTCCGGATATTGGCTAAGGCTCTTGCCACCTCCATAGTGCCTTTTTTAGGCAAGGCTCAAAAGACAAACCCACCTCCTTAGAAAACAAAAATGGAAAAAACTAAGGGTAATGCTGCTCAATGCCAGAAGTCTAAATCTCAAAATGCAGGCACTCGATGCACTCCTCAGTATGGAGAACATCGACGTCTGTGCAGTAACTGAAACCTGGTTCAAGGCTCCTGAGAGCACCCCAGCGCTACCAGGCTATACCTCGTATCATGCTTTTCAGCCCCAAAACCCGGGCTGAACCACAAAGGGAGGGGGAGTGTCCATATTCATCAAGGACACCCACACCTACAGGTTAGTAGCAACACATGAAGCATCGGAGACCATACAGGTGCAACTAACCATAGGCAAAACTGCTATACAACTGGTAGCATGTTACAGACCACCCTCCCAATCTCAGGATCCCCACTCAGCCTTCCTGAAGACATTGGAGGATATGAATGTATCACAAAATACCATCATACTGGGAGACTTCAACTACCCTAACATAGATTGGGTACATTATTCTAGCCCTAACACCCTAGCCCAAAGGTTCCTGGAATTCATAAATTCAAATGCACTGGAACAACTAATCACCTCTCCCACTAGGGGAGATAATATACTAGACCTGATCATCACAAACATGGGGACAAAATGCTCCACACCGGAGGTATACCCCTCATTAGTGAGATCTGACCACAAACTAATCATCCTGGATATACATATCCCACCTCCACCCCCAACACAAAAGACCACAGTAAAAAACTTCTCAAAAGCAGACTTCACTCTTTTTAAGACTGAGATGGTATCCTTTAAGCCCACTGGGCCAGTGGATACCACATCCCACAATGCTGAATCCTTCACAAATGCTTTCTATGGACATCTCCAAGAATGCATGGATCATGCAATCCCAAATAAATCCAAGACCCTCTCCACCAAAGGCAAGCGTCCTGTCTGGTGGACCTCAGCCATTAACAAATTGTATAACAAAAGAAGGAAGCTACTGCACGGCAGAGCAAAATCCCATAAAGGGAAGACATCTCTGATCAACACTAGCAGAAAACTATGTTGTCTCATAAAAACATCCAAGGCCAACTTTGAGAGAAAAATTGCTAAGGACACTAAAGATAACCACAAAGCCTTCTTCAGCTATGTTAGAAACCTGGGCGGAAACCCTCAGATATGCTCAGAGTTAGTTCACAACAACAAAAAATACACTGAACCCATAGATATTGCCAACATTCTGGCTGACAGGTTCAGTGCAAATTTCTCCCCTCCCTCACCCCCAAAAGAAGAAATACTTATCCCAGCTGAATGTAATCTCCATGTCATCTCAGATGTCCAGGTGAGAGCCGCCCTCAGCAAAGCTAAAAACACAGCATCAATGGGACCTGACGGTATCTCGGGTTGCATGCTACGTGAACTCCAAGAGGAGCTAAACCCACACTTAAAAATGCTATTTAACCTTAGCCTTACTACAGGATATGTACCTGAATACTGGCGTACAGCAACAGTGGTCCCACTCCACAAAGGGGGTACCTCTACAGACCCTGGGAACTACCGCCCCATAAGCTTAACCAGCCTGGTCTGCAAAGCTATGGAAAGAATCATTAAGGAACTCATAAACAGAGACATTGGGGACCTACAGACACTTCATCCCACCCAATTCGGCTTTGTAAAGGGCAGATCCTGCCTTTTGAACCTGGTTGACTTTTTCAAAACAGTCACTAGAGCCATTGATGAAGGCAAAGCAGTCCATACAGCCTACCTGGACCTGACTAAGGCCTTCAACACTAAACCCCACTCAGGCATCATAGATAAGCTCAACAGCTTAAATGTAAACCCTTATGTCACTAGATGTTTTGCAAACTGGCTAAAGGACAGAACCCATAAAGTTAAAATCGCTGGAGCAATGTCAGACTCAAAGCCAGTCACAAGTGGTGTCCCACAGTGATCTGTCCTGGGACCCCTCTTGTTCGGCATTTATTTTTCAGATGTTAAAGCAAACATGGGAGGGTTGTGGCTGAAAAAGTTTGCAGATGACTGCAAACTAGGCGCCATAGTTGATACACCAGCGGACACATACATCCTACAAAAAGGCCTCACAGAAACTGGTGCCGGAGTCATGGCCTTAAACTAAATGCCAAAAAATGTATAGTCATCCCCTTTGGGAAAAACAAAGTACCCACAAATTATCACATAGACAGCAACCCACTGAGTACGGAAAAAGTAATCAGGGACCCAAGTTGACAGCGACCTCTCATTTGACACCCACGTTGCCAAAGTGGTTAGAAAGACATTCTACCTTGCACACCTTATCATGAAGGGATTCGCATCCAGATCCAAGGATGTCATTGTACCCCTATACTCCTCCCTCATCAGACCCATGATTGAGTACAATGCCCGATTTTACTATGTACCTCACCCGGCATTTGCAACAGCTGGAGAGACCACAAAAGTACCTCACCAAGAGGATCAAGGGTCTCCAACATATGTCTTATTCTGCCAGACTAAAGAAACTCCAGCTCTATTCAGTAGCATACCGCCCGCTCAGAGGTGATCTGTGCCTGACATACAAGGCCATGTCCAATCAGGAACTGATGGACATGCTCCAACTCAAAAAATCCAAATCCATCAGAACCACGAGAGCTAAAGACTTAAACCTCGGCACAAGTATGAATAGGACATGCTGGAGGGATAGATTCATAACCCAGAGGCTTCCCATGCTCTGGAACAGAATCCCAGTTCATGTTAGGCAGAGCCCCTCACTAACTCTCTTCAAGAGAAATCTTGATGAGTGGATGGGAGATCATAAGTTTACCCCAGGGGTCACCTCTGTGTCACTACTAGACAGGGGCACAGTAAACTAATTGTATTATATAAGAGGACCTTCACTGTGTCACTACTAGACAAAGGCACAGTATTCTAAATCTATTCTGTACGTTTTTGTACCATTTCATGGGGTGGCGAAAGCCACATCACTATGGCTAGGCTTACAAATGCCCCAGGGTAGATAGCCTAGTACTAAACTATGAAACTATGTATCAGCAATAGAATACACAGATCCTAGAAACACAAAAAATACATAGTAAGATATAAAGCATATGTATTCAGTGAAACATTTAAGTAATAGATGAGGAGTCAATGTAAATTAACCTTGAGGGGACAACAGTAAATTGGTCTCTCCCACTTTCCAGCAAAGCTAAAACAGTGTGTTTCCCCATGTTCACACAGGTTCTTATGTCATTAAATGGCCTACATAGAACACACTTCTAGGACTACAGACTTCATCCATGGTCACATGTTACTCTCTGTAATAATGTTCAGATCATAACAGTGCCCTCATTAAAACTGTTGTGCAGATTCTACAGTTGCAACTTTACATTTATCTGCAGTATTCACACGTCTCCTTTAAGATCATAGGTGCTCAGTTCAAATGGCTGTACTGCTTGTCTTCATATATGTTTTTCTGTATAGAAATATCAGTTTTACTGGCAGTTACCCACAACACTTGTGAAAAAGCATTGTTGTTTCATAAGGATAGTCAAATAGCCATAGACTACATTTTAAATTAGGAGACTGCATGCCAGAGAGGTCCATGAACAAAGTGATTTTTTGTACCAGATACAACTGGAAAAGGTTAGGTACTCAAAACTAGCACTGAAAGACTGAGAAATGCAGTGGGAGAAAGAGCAATGTACAGATACCAGGAATACTTGAGTAAGAGCCCATCTGTAGCAAGAGAATGCTCTTCCTTGCGGCAATGCAATTCATCAGTTCTGAGCTCAAAACTCTTGTACTTAAACAGAGGCAAGAAACTCCAAACTGGTCCTACAAAGGTCCACAGACACACTTCACCTCATACAACTCATCTTGCTTGTGTATACTGACTGTATGGTCTCATAACAGTCAAAAAAGGGAAATACCCTGAAAGTTGACAAAGTGGCTCACGTAGCTGCAATCTGATAGTACAGATGAATAACATAAAACTGTTTTAGTGCTTACATGTTCAAGGAATTGGGAATGGAGAGCTAAACAACAAGAAGTTAGTCTGCCACATGGTAGGAGTGATGACTCTAGTCCACCACATAACTTTGGGTTACACTGATGACATTGCACTGCATCTCACTGTCAGCGAGTGACATATCTGGCAGTAGGATCCTCTTCATGTTCGTTTGTGGCACTGCCACATGTCATAATTCTGTCAAATTGATGCAGTCTTCCACTAGGCAGTAGCACAGTTTTCAGGCACTTGCTCTGACTGTTTTCAGTAGCAGTGCTGTAGCCAGAATGCTAGACCACTGAGTACTGCCATTACCATGTTTCACATCTGACAGATGCCCTGCCAGTTTGAGACTGATGCAAGTCAGAACTGTATCAAATGTACTTTCTTAATGTTTGTCTTTTTGGCTTTTACCGGTTAGGGGTCACCACAACAGAACTCCGGTCCGCTAATGATTGGCAATAGATTTTTTTATGGTGCCGAGTTGCCAGCCCGACGCCCTACCTTCAGCGAAGGCCCGCCCATTCACGCATGTCTTTCAGAGGCCAATTGACCATGGGGAGGACATGCAGACTCCACACAGAAGACACTCCAGCCGTGAATCAAACAGGAGAACCTCTTGCTGTAAGGCAACAACGCTACCGCTGTACCACCGCAGCTTCAAATATTCAAGAAGTAAAAACATAATCATGTATTCACAGCACAGCCTGTCTTAGCGTTGACTTTTCAACTCTAAGAACAACTGCTTCTTTGTACATGAACATGTACAAAGAAGCAGTACATGTTCTGAGAGCTCAATAATGTCTCTCTTCATATATTCCAAGGAGACACGTCTCAGGTCATTCATGCACACATGGACTATGACTGAGTCATATTGGTACTTAGGGGTAAATGACCTGAGTGCTTGTGTGATCTGGTGAATCCTGGCCCCAGACAGGTAACTAACCATAACCTTCTCTTTATCCAGTCTGGTAAGAAGGACATCAGTGTGTCTTACAATGAAGTCTCCTATAACCAGAAAATTGGGTCATGGAGTGTTTCACATTATGGGCTTGGTAGTTGAGGTACAATGAGATGTGCCTTTATGTGTTGTGATGGAAATTATCTTGTTTCAGTACATGCTGGGTTTCTGAGGACCTCACCTGAGAGGCCTTTGAGTTTTGGGTTAAGTTACATGTGAGCACCTCTGCATATGTGGGTTGACGTGTGTGGTCCTTTGTAGATGCAGTGAGTGATTATTAAAAGACAAGATTTTTAACAAATGAAGACAGATTACAAACAGAGATACTTTGGGGATGAAAGATAATCTGGAATATGGGAACTGAGAGATGTTCTGGAATAGCTGTATTCTGTGGAAATACAGTAAAGATATTAAATGTAACTTTAGCAAAAATAGGAAGATTAACTACTGTAGATTTAAAGTGAAAAGAACAAATACATAGAATTATAACATTATATTGCTTGTACTAACTGTAAAGAAAGGGAAACTTATTTCATCAGATTTTAGACTATGTAGTGATAAATATAAATATAAAAACAGGAGTCTTTAATTGTGATTTAAGAGGCAAGCATAAAAAGAAAGGAAATGATATAAGAAAAATATTAGAAGTTATAAGATGTGGTAAGTTTTAACTTTGGGACAAAAATTCATGGACATACAAAAGGGCTATGTAAATAACTATAACAAATTATTTTATAGTATCAGAAAGTTTAGTTATAGCAGAAGAGATAGTTGAAGCAGGATTTTCTGATGATCTTGCAATATGGCTAGATATAAAGGAAAAAAGGAATATATATATATAAACAGGCAAATGAATAAAAAGGATAAATGAGAAATGGAATGAAGAAGGAAAGAGATTAGTAATACAGTTATGGAAAAATCATTATTACTATGAGAACATTTTATAAAAAAATGGTCTGAATGTTGGACGATATTTAAGCAAAAAATATAAAAAATGTTTTTACAGTGGCAATATGATGTGAGAAAAGTAGAAAAAGAAAAATATAAAATAACAAAAAACAATGCATTGAAAGATTTAAAAGATAATGATAGAAAGTACTTTGACAAAGAAAAAGATTATATGAAAGAAATCAACAAAAAATACAAGAATTGTCATATAAGCAAAAATATTTTGACAAGGAAAAAGAGAAGATGTATTGAGTTACTTAACCAGGTTAGTAAAGGAACATGGTAGTGTAATGAAAGAAACAAAAAATGTAAAAGCAGAAATAGAAAGAACTCAGGAAAGGATTATAAACATTGTAGTACAATATGTACAAGGAATGATTAAAGAAAAAAAGAAGATAGTGAAAAAAACATGGAAAGTAAAAAAGTTAACAGAAAAAGAGAATAAAGAGTTGGAAAAGGAGATTTATTTAAATGATTTTGGTGAAGTATTGGGATAATAAATATAGATTTGGCTATAGGACCAGATAGAACAGGGAATAAAATGTATAAAATTTTAAGGCAATGGCAAAAAGTATTTTTAAAGATTTTGAATGAATGGTTAAATGAAGATTTTATGTAAAAAGAATTATGTAGTGGAATACTTAAATTCATATGGAATAAGTAACATAGAAGACGATTAAAAAATGGAGACTGACAGTACTGAATTAATAATGACTATAAGATCTTTATGAAACTAATACAAAAGAGATTTGAAACTAAAATGGAAAACGTTATGGAGGATAGCATATATAGTATAAAGGGAAAGGGTTGTCAAGAATTATTAATGACAGAGAAATTGTGGAAGACATAAACAGAAAACAAGAAGCAAAAATCATGACAGGAGAACTTAATAAGGCATTTAACACAACTGGACATGAAATGTTGTGGGTAATAATGAAAAAATAGAATCTAAGTGAGAAAGTTAGGAAATTAATGTATGCCAGTGTATAGTAATAATAGAGTAAAAATATTTGTAATTGGCTGGTTAAGCCAAGAGGTACATGTGAAGTGTGGTGTAACACAGGGATGTCCAATGAGTTGTATATACTTTGCATTAGTTATGAATGTGATAGTATAAGAAAAAAAAGTACTAAATGAAGGGGGCAGCATATACAATACCTGAAGGGTTAAGAATTCCAGTTCTGTAAATATATGCAGATGACATTATAATAATTGCAAAAAAAAAATCAAAATTTGGATAAAACAAGTAATAATTTGCACAAATGAGTGTCGAGAGATGATAGGGATTGCATTACGTAAAGAGAAAGCTAAAGGTTTAGGTGATGTAGCAAAGATAAGGGATATGTATTTTACAATGAATTAAATTTCTGTGTTAGGTATACCATTTGGGAATAAATATGTAAGTATAATTCAATGGGAAAAACAATAGAAGAAATAAAACAAACCTGTCTTTTCTGGAGAACATATGAATTATCATGCAGAAAAAAAGGCTTATTTGAGAAATTCAGAATTGATAGGAAAAACAGCATACTTAGCAAATGTATTTATGCTGCCAACAGCATTTGAAAAGGAATTACTGCAGACTTTTTTTTTTCATTTATATGGGTTCTAGATTAAAACTCAGTAAAAAGAAGAGTTTTCTATGTAAATAAAGAAGGAAGTTTAGGGTTAATTAACCCAGTGGTATATGCTACTTTGTTAAATTTGTACAAAGTATTAAAGTGGATAAATGACAAAAGATGACAGATTAGTAGTAAAACTAAGTAAGTAAAGTAAAAATAAACAAAAAAGTTTTGGGCAGGTATTAACGGACTTCTTCATTCAGGACAATCTATTACCCCCAATCCTATCAAACTACACCCGTAAATCCCCAGAAACTGTTGCCACTGCCTTTAATAACTTTTTCACTGAAACTATTCAGTCCTTAGCTAACCAACTTACTCCCACCCACTCTAACTCTACCACTAACATACCCACTTCTCATCCCCCCTTTAACTTCCAACCTATCTCTACCACTTTTATCTGATCTCTTATCAAAAAACTAAAACCAACCACCCTTTCTGCTGACCTCCTTCCTGCAGAGTACAAAAAGCTGCTGACGCCATAGCATTTCCCATATCTATCCTAATCAATAGAACACTAACTGATGAAACTATCCCCTCAATCTGGAAAATATCCCATGTTATCTCACTCCACAAAGGTGGAAGTTCAACAGAACCGTCCAACTACAGACCCATTTCCATTCTCTCACCACTAGCCAAATTAATGGAGAAGTGTGTTTATAAGCAGCTTACGGACTATCTCATTCAGAAAGGTCTGCTTGCCAACTCTCAGCAAGGCTTTAGGCCACATCACAGCACCACCTCTGCCCTCCTTTCTTTTACAAATACCATATTCCAAAATAGGAACAACAACAGGCTATCTTCAGCCCTATTTCTAGACCTGTTAAATGCCTTTGATATGGTCAACCACAAATTACTCACCCATTCCCTAAAATCCATCTCCCTACATAACATTGCTATTCAGTTGTTCCTATCCCATCTGATTGGCAGACAACAGGCTGTATTGTGGTAGGACAAACTGTCCACCCTGCTACTCTCACCCTTGGTATCCCTCAGGGCTCTATTCTAGGTCCTCACCCTTGGTGTCCCTCAGGGCTCCATTCTAGGTCCTCACCCTTGGTGTCCCTCAGGGCTCTATTCTAGGTCCTCACCCTTGGTGTCCCTCAGGGCTCCATTCAAGGTCCTCACCCTTGGTGTCCCTCAGGGCTCTATTCTAGGTCCTCACCCTTGGTGTCCCTCAGGGCTCCATTCTAGGTCCTCACCCTTGGTGTCCCTCAGGGCTCCATTCTAGGTCCTCACCTTTGGTGTCCCTCAGGGCTCCATTCTAGGTTCTCTACTCTTTTCTATCTTCATCAACAGTCTTCATGCTGCCATCCCTGATGCAACCTGCATTCAATATGCAGACGATTCTACCCTGATCTGCACGGCCTTCTCCCCAACAGGCTGTATTATGGTAGGACAAACTTCCCACCCTACCTCTCACCCTTGGTGTCCCTCAGGGCTCTATTCTAGGTCCTCTACTCTTTTCTATCTTCATCAACAGTCTTCCTACTGCCATCCTCAATGCAACCTGCATTCAATATGCAGATGATTCTACCCTGATCTGTATGGCCTCCTCCCCTTTAGACCTGCAAAGATTAACACAAAACACATTTAACACAGTTGCAAATTGGTTCTCTAATCACCATATATTGTTAAATCCCAACAAAACTAAACTGCTCCTCTTTACCCCCACAGGTAGATCCACCCCATTTTCCTTCTCCATAACATCCAACAACGGTACCGCTATCTCTCCAGATGACCATTCTAAGCTTTTAGGAGTCATAGTGGACAATAATCTCAAATTTGATCTGCATATCAATAAAACTATAAAAACCATTAATAAGAAGCTTGGCTCATTATACAGAAGCAAACCTTTTCTAACTCTATTAGCTAGGACTGCAATCGCCCGATCACACCTACTCTCTACCCTTCTATATGCCTCCCCCATACTCTCCAATCTGAGCAAAACTGAACTTAGTGAGCTCTCTCACTGTTACAACCATATTGCCAGATTTGCCATAGACTCAACCTATAGGACACATCACTGTCAAAACCTTAGTCTTCTCAGGTGGCTAGAGCTGCCTAGCCTACTTCTGTTCAATCAGCTTATAGTAGCACACAAAATTCTGTGCCACCCTGAAAATACTCTGGCACTCAAAAATATCATAAAGCCATACAGTAATTCAAGGCAACTATGATCATCCAATAAACTGTTGGTTCAAACCCACAAAGCCATTAACTCAGCCAGTGACTCCCTGTTTGGCAACATTGTTGGTAAAACTAAGAATTCACTTCCATCTAACCTTACCCTCGAACCTTCTTTAAGTCTCTTTAAAAAGGCCTCAAACAGTATTTTAAAGAGTAAACACAGATACAGTCCAAAAGTCACAAACTAAGGAAACGTAGTAGCTGGAAAATAAACAGTTCACTTCTAAGCCGTAAAAACACAGGTTTAATCCAAAAAAAACTGTACAATCCAGTAAGCGTATAAGCACTTTCATTTTAAACCATCTAAAACTTCATCAGATACCTGTGGTAGCCCTCGGTCGGTCCGAATACCACAGTCAATGTTTTTGTGCACCGGCTGCCATCGCCTGTAGTCTGACATCAGGTCGTCAGTGCTATAAAGCAAGGCAGCCGATGTCATTACATCAGTTTTTCTTGCCCTAACCTGTCAGAAGCATAAGGGGAAAGAAAGAAGAGGTCCTGATGGCTAAAAGCCACCTAGGGAAGCTTATGTCCCCCTAGGGGAAGATTGTAAATGGGGGATGCAGGGAGGGAAACTAAGACTGCAACAGTGAATACACTTGAACATCTACATTTATGGTAAGTGTACACAACTGTACTATGTTCGTGTTTCACTGTTGCAGTCATCACCTGTGGGAGTATTCCCAAAGCTGAGGAAAAGGGTGGAAGGATAGGTTGAGTCCTAGGTATGGATCAGGAGGCCCTGCAGAATTGCACAGGTAAACCCTGCCCTAGACTTAGAAAAGAGAGGTAGGTGGTAATGCTTTGTAAAGGTATGGACAGAGGTCCAGATGTTCACTTCCAAAATGTCCTTGGTGGGTACTGTTCTGAGAAAGGCAGTGGAAGTGGAAGGTTGCCCTAGTGGAATGGGAATGGACAGACTTTGTGGTGGGTTTCCCATTTAGTCTGTAGCAGGAATGGATAAAGTGTGAAATCCATTTGGAAATGGTTTGTTTGGAGATGGCCTTCCCCTTTTCCCTGGGGCAAAGCTTACAAGAATTTGGTCTGTTTTTCTGAATGGCTTAGTACAGTCCAGATATCTGAGTTGCCTGTGTACGTCTAGTGAGTGTAGGATTCTTTCCCCCTTGTTTTGAGGGTTCGGAAAAAGGTGGGAACGCGTATGGCCTGGTTAAGAGTCACATCAGATACCACCTTGGCCATAAAGGAGGGATTAGTCCTCAGGAAGACTCTGTCCACATGGAAAATGATGAAGGGCTCAACAACTATGAAAGCTTGAAGTTCTGAGACCCTTCTGGCTGAGGTGATAGCTAGTAGGAAGGCAGTCTTCCATGAGAGGTATTTCAATTCTGTAGAAGTGGCAGGTTCGAAAGGAGGTAAGGTTAGTTTTTCTAACACATAATTCAGGTCTCAGGGTGGTGTGGGAGGCCTTCTGGGAGGCCTGATATTAGAAGCACCTCTGATGAACTGCTTAATCAATGAATGAGAGAAGAGGGGTGGGTCTGAATCATAATGGCCGAAGCATGAATTTTAATAGAGGAGAAAGAGAGGCCACAATTGATCAACTCAGCTAGGTAATCCAGGATGAGAGGGATGGAACGTTGGGAGGTACTGCCCCCCTTTGATTGTTTCCAGGAGCAGAATCTTTTCCATTTCCTGCATATGATTTTCTTGTGGTTGGCCTTCTGGCCTCTGTGATGATGTCCATGACCTGTTTGCTCAACAGGGACTCCTTGTTAGTTTTTAGTGTATAAGCCATGCTGAAAGATTGAGAGTCTGTAGGTCTGGGTGCAGTACATTCCCTCCCTCCAGGGTCAAGAGGTCTGACCTCAGGGAAAGCAGCTTTGGGGGCTGTAAGGTCAGGCTGTGTAACAGGGGGTACCAATGATGTCTGGGCCAGTCTGGAGCAATGACGATAGCCCTTGGTCTCTCCTCTCTTATTTTGATCAGAACCTTAGGAATAAGGATAAGCGTACACATAGAGGGAGTTCCAGGGGAAGGTCAAGGCATCCACTTTCCATGCTAGGAGGTGGAACTCCCTGGTGCAGAACCTTTGCACCTGGTGGTTGAGGTGCGAGGCAAAGATATCCACTTCTGGGGTCCCCCACTCCTGAGTGATTTGCAGAAATATTTTTCTGTGGAGCTGCCATTTGTGGGGGTCCAGTAAGTTTCTGTTTAAGTGGTCTACCAGGGTGTTGTTGACCCCTGGTAGGTATTGGGCAATTAGGTGTAGCCTCATGGAGGTGGCTGTAAGCCAGAGATTCATGGCTAACCTGCACAGGGGGGTAAGATTGGGTGCTGCCTTGCTTGTTGATGTACCACATCACTGCGGTGTTGTCTGTTTTTATAAGGAGGACCCCTGGCTTGAGATGGGTTTGGAAGGAAGTCAGAGCCTTTTGTACTGTCATCAGTTCTTTCTGACTGATGTGCAAGGGAAGGTGCTGGGCATTCCAAAGGCCTTGGGTACACCTGCCTACTAGGTGAGTGCCCCAAGCAATGTCTGAGACACCGGTGGTGATGGTCTAGCTGGAAGGGTGGTAGATGAAAGGAAGACCCTTGTTGATGGCACAGGCCTCTGCCCACCAGAGAAATGTGGCTCTTATACATGGGATCAGAAGGAATGTGGTCTCTAGGGACTGAGAGTGCTGACACCAAAGGTTCTTTAAGTACCACTGAAGTTTTCTCGTGTGAAGCCTGGTGAGGGGAATAAGAAGGATGCAAGATGCCATGTATCCCAGGGCTTGCAGGAACTTCCTCGCAGTGAGGTGGTTTCTGGAAGCCAACTGGGTGAAGTAGAAAGATAGGAAGCTCTGCTTATCTGGGGATAGGAAGGCCATTTGGGATGCTGTGTCAAGCACAACTCCCAGGAAAATAATTTGTCTGGTGGGGTTTTGTTTTGATTTTTTCTTGTTGATGGTGAACCCTAGGGAAGCAAGGAGAGATTTGACAAAGATGAGGTCCTGGAACAACTTTTCTTTGCACTCTGCCTGAGTGAGGCAGTTGTCCAGGTAAGGATAAATCTGTATATTTATCTGTCTGCAGAATGCTATAGCTGGGGCCAAGCATTTGGTGAATACTCTGGGAGTAGATAAGCCAAAGGGCAGTGCAGAGAACTGAAAGTGTTGATAGCCTGCTCTGAAGGGCAGGAATTTTCTGCATGATTCCCTGATGGGGATGTGGAGGTAGGCATCTTTTAGATCTAGTGTCACAAGCCAGGCATTTTTTTGTTAGCATATGCAGGAGTTGCTGCAAAGTTAGCATTTTGAATTTGGGGACCACCAAGGAGGTGTTCAGTTTGGATAGATCCAGGATGGGGCAGCAAGTGCCCTCTTTTCTGGGAACAAGGAATAGTCTGGAGTAAAAACCTTTTCCTGTTTGATCTGGAGGAACAGATTCCACTGCCCCCTGGGATATTAGAGTTTGGACCTGTTTCAATGCCTTTGCCCAGTGGTTTGGGGGGGGGGGTCTGGATACCCTCTTGGAATTGGGAGTTCGCTGAAAGAGACTGTATCCATGAGAAATGATTTTTAAAACCCATTGGCCCTTGGTTATAGAAACCTAATTGTCTTTGAAGAGGGTGAGCCTTCCTCCTATTTTTTGCTGAGTGAAGGGAGGGTAGAGGGGGAAGGGAAAGTCATTGTGAGTGCTTGCCATAAAACACTGGCTTAGAACTCCCTGCCTTAGAGACATAAGTGGTCCATTGTTTGATTCTTTGATTCTTTGCTGGCCTTGGGATAGGGGCCTTGTTGGCCTGTCCCTGCAGGGCTTACTTTGGCCATGTCTGCTGGGTGCAAGGAAGGCTCAGTGCTTAGAAGGAACATACCTGCTGAATCTGGGAGGTTGAACTTAAAAGAAATCTTTTACTGTTTGCATAGATTTTGCTTTGTCTTCCATCTTTTTAAGCACTTCTTCTGCACCTTGTCTAGGGGTGTATCAATAAGTTTAGACATTACATGATCAGGGAGAGGTTGTTCCTTCAGCCATGCATATCTCCTAATAACAGATCCTGTCACTGCTGCCCTGCTAGAGGCTTCTAGGGCATTATATCCACATTGTAATGAGTGCTTGGCCATTTGACAAACAGAGTGTAGCAATTCTGTCAGCTCTTTTGAGTTGGCACAGTCAGGAGAGGAAGCAAGCTTCTGTTTTAATTGTTCAAACGTGGGTTGTTGATATTTTAACGTATGGAACTGACAGTTGAGTGCTCTGATAGCTAAGATTGCAGAGGTGTATACTTTCTTACCCCATCTGTCCAGAGCTCTGGAGTCTTTGTCAGAAGGAAGAGGATTCTTGGCAGAACTAGTCTTAGCTCCTTTGGGTCCCTGTGTAATGACCTCAGGGTCTGCATCAGGATTCCTATACAGGTATTTGTGAGAATCTGGTACTCTGTAGTACCTGTCAGGTTTACTTGAAGCAGGAAGCAGGGCATCAGGGTCTAAGCTAGATTTATGGAACACATAATCCACCACTTCCAGAATAGGTGGGATGGCCAGGGGTCTGTGCTGGGGCAGGTCCAGAAACTCCCTAAGTCTTTTCTTAGACTATGGGAAGTCTTGAGTTTCCCATTGGAAATGTTCACTGAAGGAATGAAGGGTTTCTGCAAAGGAGAGGTCCTCTGGAGGGGAGGCAGAAGGGATGGACTCCTCTGCATCTGAATCCTCATAAACAGTTAAGGGATGTTGTTCCTCTTCAAAAGCAGAATAATCAGATTCCTCAGACTCTTAGTCTGTCATAATTTTGGAAGAAGGATGCCTTTTCCTTTTAGGAGTGGGGGCCTGAGTGCCTCAGATAAGGGAGATGAGATCCTCTGCCATTTTAAGCATTTGAGCTTGGGGTGGAGGAGCAGTAGCAAGATGGTGGCTAGAAGCAGATTTCCTAGGAGTGGCCTGGCTTCTAGGCCTGAGAGAATCTGTCGGTCTCTGAGAAGTGGTAGTCAGATGCGAAGACATCATTTTTTGTCTAGAATCAGTAGTGCGAAAGGCCTCCTCGGAAGCCTTTGCCTGTGTCGCTGCTCCAGACCCAACCGAGGCAGAGACAGCCAAAGGCTTGGAAGACAAAGTAGATTTCTGCGGCATACCGGACTGGGAAAGGATCTCGGTAGAGGCCTGTGTAGATAGCGAGTTGGGCATCAGGGGCTGCGAAAGCACCTCACTGAATTCCGGAGAACTGATGACTTGCTTAGTGGTAGTGTCGTCGGAAGGCTTATCCTTGTGTGACCTGTCTCTATCTTTATCTCTACTTTTTTTGGAATGTCCACAGATTGTTGGCTGATGGATGCCATATGGGAATTTGAAGATGGAACATGGAAATAATTGTCTACAAAAAGAGCTCTATGGTGAATGGTTCTCACATTAAAGAGGGCACAGAACCAGCAATGAGGGACATTGTGGTATGGGCCTAAACAAGTGATGCAGTAAGAATGAAAGTCTCAGTGTAGGATCTGCTTTCCATAGACAAGACAATTGTTAACTTTTTCGGACATTGGTTAGAGCAAGAAAAAAGGGTCCCAAACGGGGTACTTAGCTTTAGACGTTTTCTGCTGAAATTCAACTTCTGGTAGCAACCGACTGGCACTCGTGTGAACTGCTTCTGCTATGGGCTCCATGGCAAGAAAGACTGATGTAAAGACATCGGCTGCCTTGCCTTATAGCACTGATGACCTAACATCAGACTACAGGTGATGGCAGCCAGCGCACAAAAACATGAGTCTGGTATTCGGGCCGACTGAGGGCTACCACAGCAGGGATAACCCACAGGTGATGACTGCAACAGTGAAACACAAAGAACATCTTCCAACCACTAGACCTGTCTCAGTTTGGATTCATCAAGGTCAGGTCATGGTTACTCAGCCTGGTGGATTTTTTTTTGAAAAGGTCACCAAAACAATAGATGAAGGCAAAACAGTGCACACCCCATACTGTGACCTGGCCAAAGCGTCTGATACAATTCCCCACTCAAGTATGGTAGAAAAGCTAAATAAACTGGGAATAAACCCATATGTACCACACTGGATTGCCAAATGGCTCACAAATAGGATGCAGCTAATCAATATAGGTGAAGTTACCTCCACAAAGAGACCAGTCATCAATGGAGTCCCCCAGGGTTCTGTGCTGGGACCATCCTGTTTGGCATCTATTTTTCTGAAGTAAAAGCCAATACCATAGAGCTCTGGCTGACTAAGTTTGCAGATGACTACTAGCTAGGAGCAGTCACTGAATCCCCAAATGACTCAGTCATCTTGCAGGAGGTTTTTGTCTCACATGAAAAACTGGTGCCAAAGTCATGGTCTGAAACTAAATGCCAAAAATGCATTATTGTATCCTTTCAGAAATCATCTACCTCCGGGAACTACTACATTGACAACACACCCCTAAGAGCAGACCCAGTTATTCAGGATTTGGGAACTTATGTGAGCAGTGATCTAACTTTTGACCAACATGGGTTTGTTGTTGTAAGAAAGTCCTTCTACATTGCACAGCTTATAAATAAAGGGATTGTGCCTAGATCTAGGGATGTCATTGCCCCCCATCATTCAGCCCTTATTTGGCCAGTCATTGAATATAATGCCCCCTTTGGCATGTATCTTTTGAGACACATGCAATAACCGGAATGCCCACAGACATATCTTACTAAAAGGACACAAGTCCTAAAAAAACAACATGCCCTACATGAACGGACTCAAAGCCCTGTCACTATACTCAGTATCCTACAGACTGCTAAGAGGTGACCTATGTCTGGCATACAAGGCATCCTCCAACACATTACTGATGGATCTACTGGACATCAGCAAGTCAAATTGCATCAGAAATACTTAGTCTAGGGAACTAAAGCTCTACTGAAACATCAATAGAATGGTTTAAAGGGACAGGTATATTTTGTAGAGGATGCCCCTGTTATGTAACAGACTCCCCATCCACATAAAACAAAGTTCAACCCTGTCCATTTTCAAGCACAACTTAGATCTATAGATGGAAAAAAGAACATTTACCCCAGGACCGCCCCCTGTACTACTAATGGACAGATGCAGCTCCTAAGTATTTTATCCCATACATGGGTCCCCTCAAATTACCTATGGTATGTTCCCAGTTATTCTCATTTGGGGTAATATAAAATTATTGACCATGGCACTATTTATCCAGGTATGTTGTCACATCCTGTAAGAAAGATTATTGTGATATGTGGAATATGGGTAGATATTTTATAGGTTCACAGGATTGTAGTAGGCTATCAAACACCATGGTCTTTATAAGCCAAGCCATGCAACCCAACCCGATTTTGTCATTGAGTATATTGGGTGCATATATGATGGGGTTGTTAGTAATGAGTTAGCTAAGAGTTGTGTGTGTGGAGGTATGCTAGTTTGGGATTAGTAAACTTACTGTTGGCCTCTTACATCAGAGATATGGGGATCAGGCCAGGGGTGAATTTACGATTTCCCATCCAATGATGAAGGTTTTGCTTGAAAAGGGTCAAGGATGAACTCCACTTCACGTGGATGGGGATCCTGTTCCACAGTACTGGGATCCTCTGAGACACATATTGGTCTCTCCAGTATGCTTTATTTATGTGAATCTAGTGTTTCTGGTGCTTTTGTTTTGAAGATGTGCAAGAGGTCCTTCAGAGCTGGGTTTGATGGTGCCTTATATGCCAGGCAAAGATTGCCTCTCAGTAACCTCTAGAAGAATGAGTGAAGAGACACGGCCTTAAGGCAATCTGTGTAGGACCCTGAATTGTTCTGGTAAGAATCCTTTGAAGATATTCCAGCTATTGCAGGTACCTGGTAGATACATGCTAAAGGGGACATTGTATTTAATGATGGGTCTGATAAGGGCTCAGTAAAGTGGTAATATAACTTCCTTAGACCTGGATGCCATACTCTTGCTTATGGTCCTAAACCAAAGGATAAAAAGGAGACACAGACAAACCATTCAGTAAAAAGTGCAAGAAAAAGTCAGCTGAGCTAGAGGTTTCACTGTGTGATACCTTAAACCTCCTGTAAAGGAGACACATAGGATATATGCAAAAGACCCCTTAAGGGCAACAAGTATTTCAGCTACATGGCTTCTTACTATCTTGGCTACATGTTGGTCGAAGGCCAAATTACTATTTTCCCAAATCCTTAACTACTAAATGAACTCTTAGGGGTATTTGTGTGTTTTATAAATGGAGTAGTTAGCTTGGGTGGACAACTTCCCAAAGGGCACTACAATGCATATTTTTGCATCGAGTTTTAATCCGTGGCTCTGGCACCAGCCATTTGTTTGTGTCAGACCCTCTTGTAAGATGTTTGTGTCATGGAGGCAGTCTGTGATAGCTCGTAATTTACAGTCATCTGCAAACTTGGTGAGCCAGAGCCCTTTGAAATTAGTCTTGATGTTTGAGAAATAGATGCCAAACAGGAGTAGGCACAATACAGAGTCCTGTTTCTTTATCTTTAGATTTTGAGGGTGAAGTGTGCACTAAAAGTGTTTGCTTGTACACTTGCAATATCTATTGGGCTGGAGTGGGTTGTCCCATTTAGGATAAGTTCTGCATTGCTGGGCATTGTTCCTTAATTTCTTATTATAGCTAAAGAAGGACTTCTTTAACTTCAGAAGGTAGTCTAAGTTCATTGGCTGCTTTATATATTATACAATTCCTATTATAAGTTTGGATTTGCTGTATAACTTGAGGAGTTTTTTCAGCTTACTTTAAAGTTTATTTATGCTGGTGGACCACCAGGGTGGTTTGTTTTGGAATTTCCCATAGTATTTTGCTCTGGATGGAGCTGCTAATTCTACAATTGTCTAATTGGGTGTAGAGCTCCTTTGTGAAGCTGACTGCTATGTCAGCATCTGAGCTGGTGTTGTTACAGGTGAATTCCGAGATTTCATCATATAATTAATTGTAGGAGGTTTGCCCATTTGAAGTTTTTAAATTTAGAGATGTTGATTTTAGGGGCTTTGGAGATTTTGAAGGCAAATGGCTCATGTTTATGGTCCAACTTAACTAGGTAAGTAGACGTGAAGAGAATAATACATGAAGAGGCTATATTCGTCAAGACCAGATCTAGAATATTATGTCTTTTGGTGAGTTTATTAGTTATGTGTTCCAGGGAGTTTTTGTTAATTAAATCCAAGAACATCTGAGCATACTCTACATTGGAGTTATAGGTGCTCCAGTTAATTGTGGAATAGTTAAATTCTCCCAAAGTAGTAGATTTCATGTTAATAGGGAATTCTTTGAATACTTTCAGGAACTGATGTTCAGGGGGGGGGGGGGGGGTCCTGTAGCAAGCTATACACTACACTGGTGGTTTGTTTTATTTATCATGATTTGGAGTTCTGGTCATTTTTACAGGTGTGCAAAAAAAAAAAAAACAACCAATAAGACAGTAAAAACACAGCTACTTTAATAAATGACAATGGCTGCTTTTGTGGGGTTACCACTTCTTTAGACCATACAAAAGTGAATAAAACTGAGCTTAAATAATGCAGTCAATCAAACATAATTAAAAGTAATTAAAACATCAATTAAAGCATCTCATACCTGCCTGTCTTTGAGGACAGGTTTTAAAAGGACAGTAGCATTAGGCCTGAATCCTTGTGTGCCTTCAGAGCTAAAACCCACCTCAGTCCTACCTCATTTCTATACTGACTATAGGAGTACTTCTTTATATAGTTACATTTTGTAATTGCTCCTGTTTTTATGTGGGAAAAACTACAAGACACCTTAAGAAGCAGATTTTGGAACATGCTGGAGATATTTGTAAGAATCAATGTTTTAATTACTTTTAATTATGTTTGATTGTCTGTATTATTTAAAGTCAGTTTTGTTCACTTGTGTATGGTCGGAAGAAACAGTAACCCCATGAAAGTGCTTATTAAAGTAGTTGTGTTTTTACTGTCTTGTTGGCTGGTTTTATTTCTTTTTTGACTTTTTATTAGTACATTTTAACCAACCTTTAGACACAAGTAATTGCAGTTTTTGTTGGTTAGTTTTGTAGGTCTCTGGGTATCTGTCTGGAGGTGACATCATCACTGATAAATCTGGAGACCTCACTGTAATTATTATCAGGCCTGAAGGCATCGTAGGCACAAATCCTAGGTATGGAGGGAGTGCTTTACTTTTATTTAAATCAAATGTCAGTAATTACACAAACATGGATATCTCCCATATGGAGGAGAGCCTCAAGATCAGTCAGTTTGGTTTTGAGACTTCTGGCAGAGACACCTTTATGTGATCCAAATTAGGGTTTAATGAATTTGCTGTTTTGCATTATCTAAGGATTAAATGAACTGTGCCTAAAAAGGCACTGTAGGAACAACCAGGGCCATTGTTAGCATTTTGGTGGCCCCAGTAAATGTCAGGTTGGGGGCCCCTTAGGCACTTCCAGTATAAGTATCATCCTAACAATGCCATCCATTCTAAACAACCTTTTATTTCATGCTGCAAACTTTTAGGAGTAGTATCCACAGACAGACCTGCGGCTATAAGCTTTTGCATTACAACAGGCCTATGTACCATACTATCACTATGTTGAACTGTCTAACAAAGGGGCAGTTATAGTTACTGGCACTTAGTTGCAACAATGATACATTGCAACAAGTCTATGTATAGGTCTGGACTTAAAGTGAAATGATGACTGGACCTACATTTCAACACCCCTCCCCACACACACCCTCCAGTCCTCTCCTCTGATTCCTTCTCCTTTGGGCTCCCCATACCATCCACGTTACTTTTTTCTTCCTTTTCTCACATTTTGCCTTACTCTCAGCTTTTTCAAGAAGCCATAACTTTCTATATGCTCTGAAGTGCATTTTACACAACCTTTTCATCCAATAATAGCTTGAACAGAAATTCTGATTAAGGAAAGAAATTCACTGTTGTGGTTCAGCTTTAGTTTTCCTTGCATCCTTTCAACACACCTTTCCTGAACAAGACAGCCCAGTAATAACCATTTAGGAAATAACTCAAGTCAAGGCCCAAGAAGCCACAGGTTTACAGATGGTCTGGGATGCATTTTAGAGCGTTTTCTCAACATTTTACTCCAATGGTGGCCTAAATAAAAATCATGAAGAAAAAAAGAATTTCAGTCTTATTTTTTTATTTCAAGGAAGACATAATTTGTGCCCAAGGCTTAATTTTCGAAGCTGACAAAATTGTAGCTTACAGTAAACTAATAAGCCAGTAGTTGGGAGAATATGTAAGTCTTATCTGGAAATACTGCCTACCTCCCTAACCCTCTAAAAAAGAAAAGTCACTGCCTATGCATCCCTCTGGTGTTAGACTGGGATGAAAGCAGAGATTTAAATTGCCTTTGTCATGTATTTCAAATGACTGATGATATACATATACATAGCATGTTCTTCACCCCAGCCGTCAAAGGCAGCCATATGTATATGTGCCTAGTAAGTGATTGTGAGAATGATTTCAGTAATATTCAGATTTGTTGCTCCTAGACAGTACACCTCTCTTACACAAGCTATAGTAACCTTCTTTGTACACCTCTGAGGTCTGTGCGAAATACTGCCCTCAGCTCAAACGCAAGCTATAATGACTTCATGTACCTCTAAGTTTGACTGTGATGAAAATTAAAGATGTAATATCCACACAATCTCCAGCCCCTCATAACCCGTAGCAGCTTTATGTACACACACACATTTGAGCAGGGCTGGTTTTAGAATAGGTGTGGTTGTAAACAGAGGCTATTATTAGCTTTATCCTAAAAGGGTCATATCTCAGCACCATTCAGGTTAAACAGCGTATTCAGAAAAGTGATACATTTTTCTCCAACAAGCAATCCACACAGAGTCAAGGATAATAAAGGGAGTCCCCATTATCCATTTAGACAGTTTGGTGAGTGGGGGCAGCCAGACTCCAAGAATATCTAAGTGTCTGAATGTTCTGTAATATATGTTATATCTTACTTTCAAAATATAATTACTTGTTAGGTACATTTTATACTGATACACAGAAGAATAATTTCTGTGTCCTGGCATTATTGGGCGCATGCACAGATATAAATCAGTGATGTTTTTTACACACATACACACACACACACACACACACACACACACACACACACACACACACACACACACACACACACGCACACACGCACACACGCACACACACACACACACACACACACACACACACACACACACGCCACAGTAGTACTAGTTATCAGCAAACAGCAATGCCTTGTGCAACACTGGAACACTGGTACTGCCACACCAGATTAGTCACTGCTGTTTAGCAGCCGTCAAACAGCAGAAGCGGTAAGATTTATCTCATTGAACACACACGCACACACACACACACACACACACACACACACACACACACACACACACACACACACACACACACACACATATGCATAAGCCACAGTAGTACTAGTTATCAGCAAACAACAATGCCTTGTGCAACACTGGAACACTGGTACTGCCACACCAGATTAGTCACTGCTGTTTAGCAGCCGTCAAACAGCAGAAGCAGTAAGATTTATCTCATTGAGGAGTAATGCATACTTGTCACTGTCCCTACTTTCACAGACCTTCCCTGATTTATTCATACTTTTGCTTTATTTGTCGTAAAATGTCTGATTTACTGGTAAATCATTCAGGATTACAGTCAATTAATCCAGACATCTGCGTTTTATACTTATTGTCCAAAAATAGATGTTGATGCAAAATATGTTATTCTAGTAACTTTTTAAGTGAATTAGAGTAATATTTAAACATATTTCTGATTCCGAGCATTTATTCTATTATTTTTGGCATTGTACTGAATTCTTAAGCAAAGAAATTGAGTTATAATATCTGGTGTTCTGGTATTAGTTATAAAACTACTTGAAAGAGAAACTATCCCTGATGATCGGAAGCATCAGCTCTTCTTAAAACTCAAAGTTTGCACTGAGGTAAGTCATTCTGGGCTGCTGAGCCCTCTAGTGCTTGTATTGCTCATATTCATTATCAGCTTCATCCTAACAGGGTCATATCACAGCCCTGTTCATGTTAAAGAGCATAATTAATGTATTTTTCATTCCTAATTTTCCCCAACCAACAGCAGCTTTTGTGGGGCCCCCACGCAGACAAAGATGATTAAGGGGGCCCCCGGCAGCCATGGTTTTGCAAGGGCCACAAGTTGGCTATGTAGTTAGTTTTAGTGGAGAAAATGTCCAAAAGCAGGGTTTAACTAAGCCAGGAGTACTATGTCAGTGGTAAAATATTTAATGGAATTCTGATGCCTGTTACATGACAAAACACCATTACTACAACCAGAAAAATCTTTGAATTTTAAGGGAGATATAAATAAGAGTTATTACCCTCATAGTTTATTAAGTATACAAGACTGCTATACTAGCTTTCATTGGTTTTACAGATGTGACAAAATATCAAGGTAAGATAACTTGCTGTGGTTGGGGGCCCCCAGCAACGGCAGGGTTCGCTGGTGCCTAAAACCGGCTATGGGAACAAGAAAAGCTTTAGCCACTTTGCTGAAAGCACTGTGGGAACAACAAAAGCTTTAGCCACTTTGTTGAAGCCATTGAATGAGATAATTCCTGACAGAATAAATACTTTATGCATCCCGTCCAGCAAAATCTTTTCTTGAGGAATGCCCCTCCACTTATAAAGCTGTGCCACCATGTAATGTCTGCAGTGCTTGCTCTCCACTCCTTCTGGTATACTTCAGAATCTCAGATTCTCACACCATTCCCTATCTTCCAACATAAGCAACTTTTTAACTCATTTCCTCTTGCTTGGCCTCTAACACCTCCAGGTGCATGGTGTGTTCACTGTCCATTTTCATCACCTCAATATCATCTGAGTGGACGAAAGAACATTTTCCACTACTTCCAAGAGCTTATTAGTCTTTTTATTATTTTAAAGACAAGAATCACTCATTTTCTTTACTTCACTATATACTTTGTCCAATTTCTTTCTTAATTTCTGACATCATCTCCCCTGAATTGCTATACGCTGGTTGTTCATCTGTGTTTTGTGGTTATTCCGCTCTCCTGTCTCTCACTGCTCGATTGTCTTCTTTTTCACATGTCTTTTCATCTCTCTTCCAACTAGGTGTCAAAATATCAATAATTCCAAACCTAAATTTTGTAAAATTATCACACACTTTAGAGTGTTTGAAAAGAGCATCGGTCTCCTTATTTCCACTTATTTCATACAGATGTTCATAAATTGTGGTTTAGGTTTGGAATTATTGATATTTTGACACCCAGTTTTATTGGAGGTGATTGCAAGCTTACTTTGTTGAAGAAAGAATTAAAATGGCAGTTGAAATTAAAAGCTATATTTCCCCTGGGTTTAATGAGCATGTGTCCCTTAAGCCCATACTTAAGGAGAGAGCAGCCCTTGTGTAGGACCCTAAAATTATACCTTAAACTATTAGTATTATTTGTAAGACCTGATATTTTTGGATGTATTGATTCATTTTTTTACATCTACGGACCCTTTATAATGGTTTTATTAGTTTTATATAATATCCAGATTGAGTAAAGTTGTACTGTAACATGCAGTTTTTTAACTAATAAGTTAATGGTGGTTTAAGGGTTAATTTGTTAGTTGACATGGAATTAATGTTGATTGCATTAATTGGAAAAGGTATTTAAAGGAATGAGTTTGTTAATTCTGTTATCTGATGAAGTCTCTTTGACGACACAAAAGTGCTTATCTTTTTTATTAAGTTTCCAGTTGACCTTTGCTGCTGTTGTTGGATTGACTATTTTTCAATTTTACAGGTTTGCATATTTTGTGGCTTCACGTGCTTTTTTGGACTTCTTTCAAATTAGTACAGTCCTATTTATAAGAAAGGAAGACATGAATATATATTTAAAATAAATTATAAAGAGTAAGACCAGAGTGTCTATTAAGATTTAGTCAGATACTACTAAAAAGAAGGAATTTTAGAGACCTTCAGAAAGAGGCTTCAGAAATACACAACTTTATCAGGAAAAGTAGATCACGCCACAAGACTGGAGCTGGTTAGGCAAGAACTAGCCTACTTGAAGTCTCAGGCTGAGTCCTGGGAGCAACTGGAAATGTATCTCCTAATAATCTAAGACAGTGGTCAGTGTGGTAGGGTATCAGAATCTTTTTCATGTACATAGACTGTGTACACCACAATAATCAAAGAGAGTGGTCACTGTGGTAGGGAACCAGAATCTTTTTCATACAAATACATTGTGTAGACCATAAGAAGATGGATTATAAACCTGACATGGCAGAAACTGGCAACCACTGCAAGTCTTGATGAAAAGGAGCAATATTGGTGGAGTGAAAAATACCAGCCGACACTCAAGCTGCAAAAGCTTGTATCCATTAGAGCCACTACAGATCACCATCTACAAACCCAGGGTGTTGGGCATTAGAGCAGTCCCCAAATTAAGACTCAGCACTGCAATGTCCAAAACAGGGATAGGGTGTTTAGCCTTAGTATGATGTCTTCACTATGGTTATTATTTGGTAGTTAAATATGAGATGATCATGTGGGTGGCTGCAGTGGTGCAGTGGTTAGCATTGTCACCTCACATCAAAAGGTTCTCCGGTTCGATTCAAGGCTGAGGTGCCTTCTGTATGGAGTCCACATGTCCTCCCTGTGGTTACATGGGTTTCCTCTGGGTGCTCTGGTTTCTTCCCACATTCCAAAAACATGCAGTAAGTGGATTATATACTCTAAATTTGCAGTATGTGTGCGAGTGAGTGGTATGGATGAACTACCGTGGCAGGGCTAGTCACCCGGCAGTGTAAACTTTGGCTCAAGATGATTGTCACTGCTGAAGTGACACCCTCACCCCATGTGCAAAATGGGAAAAAGGGGTTTAAGATGGATGGATGGATCATTAATCATTTCAAGATTTCACAAGAGCATGTGAATTACAGCTCAATCCCTGTATAAAAATTAAGGTGGGAAATGAACAAGACTAGCAAAATATGATGGCAACATGCAAAATCATTGCTTTTACCTCTGCCAGGCTCTGTCTGAGTTGACTCAAGGTCATCTAATGCAAAACAAAAGCTAAGCAGTCTTCTAGGGTGGTGAAATCTTACACAGATACCAGGCTGAAGGAAAGGTAAAAGTGAATGCCACCTGCATAACAATTACAACTAATCTCTCCACTATTCATGACCTCCCCTGTAGCAACACTCAAAAAACAAACCACAGTGATACCAACACTTAACCCTGAGAAGCTCTACAAGTCATCAAGTGACTGTTGCTGGAGTTAAATGTAGAAACTACTCTGTGAATATCCCAAAAGGTAGAAGACCAACCTTCTGGGTACTGTGGATGTTAAGCAACAGTAAATTGAAAGGTGCTCAGTCAAGATTCCATAGTATACTTTGTCAAATATCACAGAGTGATCAAGTAAGACCAAGATGGACTATAACCATAGGTTTCTAGCCATAAGTTGGTTAGAAACCATCTTAATGAGGGCAGTTTCAGTACTTTGCATTGATATAAAATCAGACTGGCAAGGCTCAAGTAAGTCATGAGACATTAAATAAGAGTACATCTGTACATAAAAACATATTCTCATTATTCTTACAAGTAGATAGTAGGTTCAAGAATAGACAGTCACTTTATACGTTGGCTGGGTCAGGAAATGATTTTTCAGGAATAGGGGTAGTCAAGATCTCCTTTAGAGGGGAATGGGGGTGGGAAAACATTCCTTCTCAGTGAAGTAAACAGCTTATTCCAGGGCTGCAAGGTAATGTGTAGCAAGCCAAGTAAGCCCTGAGACTTAATCATATTGATTTGCTTGCAAAGATGAAACCAACTCTGTGACTTCTTCATAACTGACATAAGAACATTCTGCCCAGAAAGAAGTTAGGATAGACCAGTATAGTGCGCTGTAGACAAATCTTGGGAAAAGCCATCTGCTATTGATAATCTTTTCTACAAAAAGTATGCAGTGTCCTCACATTGATGAGTAGAAAGGCTGTGAATAGTAAAACAGGCTGGAATGCACAATTTGCAAATCGCCATTCAACATGCTGCAGAACGTGCATCCAGAGTATATGTCGTCCAGCCGATGTGTCCTCCTTCAGCTGCACTGTATCCATTTCACTGGCCAGCACAATGCACGGAGTTCAGAATCAAACCATTATTTGTGAGATACCACTGACCTGGAGTGAACATGCCCTGGGGAAGGGAACACAAGACCTAAATTAGTAATTACTAATTTATTATGGGTGGAAATTACGGTACATATTCTTGGGATTACATTCTTTAGAAATTGACGATAAAACCAACATAGTCAGCGCAAAGGATCCACAGCTTGTACAGGGAAATAAGCAATTTATTGTAAACCAATAAAACACTCCAAGACACAGGGTTAAGCGCTTTCATCTGCTAATACAGACTTCATCAGAACCCCAAACAATAATTCCTGTTGCATTTAAAAAAACTTTTTTGGCGCCAAAAATACTTAAAGCAACACATCCTATAAAAAATTCACTGTAAATACCAGTCATATTGATTGTACTAAAACAAGTAAAAACACAAAAACACAAAACCCAACATAACCAACAACTGATAGTTGGAAATGTGCATATGTATAAAAAATATATACATAAACAATATGTGTAATATATGAGCTGTGGATCCTTTGCGCTGACTGTGTTGGTTTTATCGTTGGTTTCGTTTTATATTTTGGATTCTTTAGAAATTGTATTTTTTTTCCATCCTGCTGCTGTTGCTGTTTAACTTGAAAATGTTGAATATATTTATTTAATGCTTCCACTACTGAAACTAATAAGTTTCCACCATTTTTCTGCATGACAGGTAAGCAAAACAACACCAACAGCTATGCAGGCTGAGGATGGGCAGAACTGCACAGTAACTCCTTGCATAAGCTACAGAGCACATGGCTGAATACAGTATTGTATGGGGGGAGGGGTGATACAGCAGATGTACAGTCACAGTAGCTCTGTCTTTCTGACCCTCTCACTTTGTCCGTTCCCCTGCATAAGTAGTGCTCTGTCTTGGCAGGGTTTTGGTGTTGTTTATTAGGTCAAGTACACACCTTCAGTCAGTAAGCTATGCTACAGCAGTGCTGCTATTTTTGGTAATTCTACAGCTATAAGTAGTTATCCACTGGTAGGGTCACCACCCGGTGTCATCACTGATTCAGACCTGATGCTGAGGCAGTACATTTTCTTGTTTGGTTATATTTCAGGAAATAATCTTTTTTGGATGAGTCCATGATTATTCCACATGCAGTTCTGCCTCTCACCCTTTTGCTAAAATGTCTTTCTATGACTACAGTCTTGGGCTATGTTTCTCTGCTCAGCCACCTATAAGCTTTCTGACAAGAAACTCAGAGCTATGCTGATGTAGCATCTTAGCAGATTTGGGAATAAAGTTTGTTTATAATAAGCATACCACCTGAACATATCTTTTACATTTTTTTTTCAGACGTCAGGAATCTTTTCCTTAAACTGTAGGTTTTGTCTCCACAAATGGAAAGAAGTATGACCCCCTAGCTTTATTTTAATCTTATTGCAACAATAATCGCTGCAGTGCTTTATATTTCCATGACTGAATTTTCAAATTAAATACAGTAAATTACCTGCAGGTCCCATTTTCTTCTTTTATTTCCACTTCTTTAGTTTCTGCAAGTAGTAAAATTCTTGTTTTTGACTTTGTCACCCAAATAAAGCTGTTATTTTCTGAACACAGAATGTCCAAATACCTTTAAATTAATTAGTTGCTTTGATGCATAATCCAGGAGTTTAAACACTGTTCATATTGTCACAGGCAAGAAACTTCTATTTGCAAAACATAGCAACGATACTAATGATGGGGATGATATAACCAAGTGAGACTGGCTGGGCCTTTGTAGCACATGTAGCAAGCAGATACATGCTGGTGAGTGTAGGAAGAGGTTGTCATCAGTTCTTTTTCTGACCTAGCTTCCCCTAACTCTAAAGGACAAAGTTAAGGTACCATGAAGAATTAACAACCGAATACCCAAGAAACTACAAAACACTAAAAAGAGATTTTAGCATTGTCGCCTCAGTGTAATACGTTATCCTGTTCGATTCTAAGCTAAAGCATCTTCTGTGTGGAGACATGCGTGAATGGGCGTAACTTCGTTGAAGGTTGTGCGTCAGGGCTGGCAACTCGGTACGTAAAAATCTACTGCCAATCATTAGTGGACCAGAGTTCCGCTGTGACGACCCCTAACTGGGAAAAGCCAAAAGATACAACATGCTAAATCAACATCTATTTCATACATAAGACTACAGTTTTGTGCAAACACCACCAACAAACCTAAGCACATGTTTTCTGCAAACTGTACACCCCCTACTTGGACATTCCATGTGGAAGGTTTGCTTGCCCTTCACACCAACCAGGGAATTGTTATAGCTAGGCTTGTATAGGCCCTAGGGACGATAGCGTAGTACCAACTTATGAACCTGTGAACATATGAACACCTCCTTCCTTTACTATTTTCACTCCAAGGTCACTGCAATGTGGAAAAAAATAATAAATTAAAAAGTATCCAATGTTAAACACTTAGTGCTTCTCCTAGATACTGTGATCTTGGACTTGGATATAAAAACCCAAATGGCTGTCCTTTAAACTCCTCTAAAATGTAGTGGGCAAATGAACACAAGGAAACAAACTATTAGACAATGTGCTCAAGCTAATAAGTTATCAGATGCATGTGGGCCTTGAGGAACTGAGGGAAATGCATATTTAACCTAACCTGTACTGCTGCAGTTTGCCATCAGTGGAAGTTAGCACTAAGCACAGTGAAAAATAACTTTGCTTAGTCTGCCTTTTTCTGCTTTGCACTGAAAGTAGTGATACAGTACAGAAACCCAAACAGATGCACAAAGCATAGCAACAGTATACATCATATGGCGGTATCCCACTGTACCTCATAAATTCCATGCTTATAATTTCTAGTGGTGAGCTCATTGCAGGTTCTGACTCCCTTACCCCTTTATGGTATTTACAGAAACTAGCCCAAGCTGTTTTAGCTAATCTCTTCACTGGTATAGGAGTTTAGAGCCTGAGATATTATTTACTTAAATTGCTTGTCTAATGGCACAGCCACAAGTAAACAGTTCAGTGAACATGAGACAAGTAATGTCCCACCACTCACTGTTTACATTTTCTAAAAAGGCCTTGTAAAAAAGCCACACATGAACTAGACAATGGTGAACCTTGTTTTGTTTATGATGTGGCATTTTAGCAAACAGTATAATGCTACCATATTCTGAAAACTGGGTGACAGAAGAAACAGGCTTAATTAGTTAAATATTACTTAGTTTGTGCAGTGATGAGTTGGAAGCAAGGGTGGCTGGTTACTTCAAAGTGGAGGGGTGTGGTAGGGAGCAACTGAATGGGTGGCTGTAATTGGGATGGGGTGGGACTCTATTATGAAAGGTAGCAGAACACAAACCAAGCCAAAACAAAGAAAAAACAAACCTCAGGTCTGCAGAGAATCCAACAGTAAGTTCCTGGATTAACCAAATGTACTTAAACTAAAATTGTTTTTGCATTTAACTAGGATAATTAACATTGTTTTTGCATTTAACTAACGTGTTGCCACTTTAAATCTGTTGTGAGAGGTCCAGAGGCTTGAGGTCATGTGACAAGATCAGATTTTTATAAGCAGTTTGTAAAGGTTGATTAACTTATCTGAAGACGTTTTTACTAATAAAATGAAAGTGCTCATCTTAAAATGTTTTTGGTGTACTTTATTTTTTCAAAGTACATTTGGATGATCCAGGAGCTTACAGTCAGAGACTCCACAGACTTGGGGTTTGTTTTTCCTTTGTTTTTACTCTATTATGACAGGTCAGTGACCATTACCTGGATCAAACAACAGATGGGGTCAATCACATTCATCCACAAACTGCTTCAGATTTCACTCATTCTAGCTAGTTTATTGACCATCTACTTCTGATGTCTGAATACAATCACAAGCCAGCTATAGATGAAATGGAGCCCTAGACAAAAGACTCCATGGAATCCCCCTGTTGCAGACTGGTCAACTCCTGCACCTCTCCAGTTCGTTTTCCTTTTTTCACCCATCTCAGACAAACTCCACTCAGATGTGTTACTTCTTTCTTGTTTCTTCACACATTGTCTTACTTTTTAGCTTTTTACTTCATCCTTTTAATGAACCCTAACTGACTAAAACTCAATTGTACTAAGAGTGGAGAAAGTGACTGAATTAAACTGGGGACTGCAAGTCCCCCAGGAGTCATAGGGTTTAAGAAGTTTGGAGGTGCACTTAAAACTTTTTTACACTTTTAATCCAATGATGGCCTGAACAAGAATCATGAGAAAGGCAAGAAACTCAGTGGTATTTTTTTCTTTCAAGGAAAAATAAGTTACATTTAAATTTTAATATTCAAAGCTAACAAAGCAGTATTTGACAAATGCTTGCAAGGATTAGTAAATCCTATATGGGAATAAGACATGCCTCCCTACCTTTCAAAATATATAGTTACCTTCTGTGTACCCCTCTGGTGTTAGAGTGGGATGAAAGTAAAAGCACAAATGTCCACAAGCATGCTGCATTGCACAGCACAGAGACTGGGAAAGGAAATAACAGCACCTGGATAAAACCCACACAGAGGCAGGAGTACATGCTGACTCAATACAGAAAGAAATATAGCCAAAATCTCAACCAGAGAGCCAAATGCTATGAAATGACAATGCTTCTCATTGCAAAACTATGCCAGTGATCAGTTGTTTCTCACACATTTCGCCTAACAACAAACAGCACTTATTGTATAGAAAGATGAAGTCTGGCCATGCTTAAAAGTGAAGGGATTATAGACACCTTGCTACTTTTAGATATGTTGCAACTCTTCCCCATACACACAAAGTCATTTTCATCACAGATAGCCCCCATATCCATCAATTGCATTCACTTTATTGACTATGCAATGCCAGAAATACTGACTCCTTAACTTAAGCAAATGACAGATGGGTCAGTCACTTCTATTCACCACTAGACCCCATACCAGCAATTAATACCAAACTTGTTGACTGCACATATTTCAGATATATGATTGTGATTAAAACACGTTGACTTCAGTAATGTATTTCAAATTTGTTTCAGACAGTAGCCACAATAAATTATTCTAACTTTTTCACACAAATGCACATTAGTCCTGCAAACTAGAATAATAACAGTTTAATGAGTGAATAACAGCATCAGTCTCTCAGCAGAGACTCCTGCACCTTGCATATATAAACACTTTATAGACTGCATACATGTCAGATGTCTGACTGTGGTTAAAACAGATTAGCTTACAGTAATGTAGTTTAGCTTTGTTTCATGGAAACAATGGGCACAGTAAAGTATCACAATTTGCTTCACATAAATGCACATTAGTCCTGCAAAACCTAAATAATGACATTTTAATTTGACCAATGACAGCAGTGTCAGTCACTTTCATCCATGGACTGTCCATGTACCCAGTAATTAAAGGCACATTTGGACTATGCACACCTCAAGTGTAAGATTGTAATAAAATAAAATTAATGATGATTGAATACATTCATTTTTTAACTCTGAACAAAGGTAAAAGGCTGTTTAACCAGTTGAACACCACCAGCTGAAGAATAATATGTTAGCAATCACAGCTAAGTGCTTTTGTCTTTAGGACTTCTTCAGAACTAGTTTACAATCAACCTACACTCATTTATATAAAACACTAATTAAGGCATATGACATGGAATATCCAATCAAGTAATAGTTGCCAATTAACAATTGATTTAAATACTTGAGTTAAAAATATATTAAAATTAAACATTATACAGTAAATTATTTATAAATGTAAATCTGAAAAATGAATTAAATATGTAAATGAATAACCAGCTATATAACATACTCTCATAACTTAGCAGTATGCAATTTTAAAATACTGTTTAGAGAATCTGTATCATTCAAACCATGATGTTCACTAGCATTTAGTCTCAACTGCCACAATAATCCATGGTATTCTAGACCACACACACACACACACACACACACACACACACACACACACACACACACACACACACACACCCAGACATGCCTACCAGTTATAGTAATCTGTATGCCCGTGTAGTCTTCACATATCTGACTGGGATCAAATGAATGAATAAATGAATAAATAATGGCTACATCTATTTCAGCTTGCTGCTGGAAGAACCATACAGTGAAACTGCAACACCCCTGTGAGCGCACATACACATACACACATACACACACACACACACACACACACACACACACACACACACACACACACACACACACACACACACACTCACATACACACATCCCCAAGTTATTACAGATTATATGGCTGTGTATACATCAGTTGTGTGATTGAAATCAAATGAATGAATGAGTGAATAACAGCAACATGTATTCCCTCTTGCTGCTGTTAGAACTAAACAGTGTAAGTTACTGAACCCCACCTTATATGCATATGTACATGGACTCTCTCTCACACAGATACACAGACACGCACACAGACACGCACGCACACACACACACACACACACACACACACACACACACACACACACACACACACACACACACACATACACACAGATACATGCACATGCACACACACACAGTTGTGACCATCAGTTACTAGTTGTATGAGTTTGACTGTACATCTCAGATGTTTGATTGCAAACAAATGACTAACTAAAAACACATAGGATTGTATTTTTTCAGCTCACTGTTGTCAGAATATGGTTTGCAACCCACTGCAGCCCCCATACCTCTCAATCTCTTAGAAGAGAATAAGAAAGCTAAAACATTATGGGAGACAAATGACTGACCAAATTCAGGGACAGATATTATCCTTATATACTTAGGAAACTCTTACAATAACTGGCTTTGTATTAGCATGCTTCATCTGAATACTATTAAGTTTGAAACACAATGATTTGTTATTATTTAGGTGACACAATCCTCACTGACTTGCCAGAAAATCACAAATTTTATGAGAAACAGAACATAATGCAATGCAAAATCAGGATCATTCTGCTAAATCCAGAAATTGTTGAATCTCTATGCCCTTCACACTTACCACACACACACACACACACACACACACACACACACACACACACACACACACACACACACACACACACACACACGAGCCAAATCAACAAGCACTTGAACTCAGGAAAAAGAATATAATTTAATTTCAAGTGACTAAAGGCAATTCATTTTATATCCGTCTAAATTTTCTGGTGAAATTAACTAAGTTGGTTCTTAACATGAATATTTTTTATTTTAAACATAAATGTTATTAGCAACATAAGGGAATGATCACAGGAGCACATGTGCCCCATTATATGTGTACCTGTTAATTGGATATGTGTTGGTGACATCTTGGTGATTGTTGGGTGGTATGGAAGAGAGACTGTGGACTTTTCTTTTAATATGTTCAATATCTTAATAATAATGAATTTGGTATAGAATTCATAATGAAAGCTAAATTATTTCATACTGATGTTTTGGATGTGATGGTAACAAAGGTACTGGACTGTACACTGATAACTGATATTTACTGAAAGCCATTTAATAAAAATTCTTTATTAGACTATAAGACTTGTCATCCATAGCACATTATGAAAAAATGTTCTAAACTCCCAACATTTGCATTTGCAGAGAATCCATAGTACAGAGGCTTTTATGATTTAGCTGCAGTCACTCACACTACTACTACTACTAATAATAATACTCATCTGTTAACCAGGTAGGCCCACTGGATACACAGTTCCTTTTCAGGAGCATCCTGGGAGCAATGTCTGGTTAAGTGACTTGCTCAGGATCACACAGTAAGCAAATGAGGGTTGGACAACACAATCCTGTACCATAGGAACTCCAACTCCCAGCCTTAATCCTCTGCATTAACTGTCAGTCCAACTCATCTTCTCGGTTATACAGGTTGACCTACCAGTAGTTTATAATGGATTAAGTAAACTGTAAGGGTTTGAGAAAGGCAGACCTACTGTAATGTAAGCATAGACATCAGGTAGAGAACAGGATGGTGTTAGATTTATTATCACCTATGGTGGTAATACTTTTAGAATACATTGGATACTTCAGAAAAATTCATCCATTCTTATTGTAGTTCTAGATATAGATGGAATAAACATCTTGGTCAGATTTTGGGCAAAAACTATATAGTAGTGTTCAAAGTAAAGATGGATTAGGTAGGAAAAAGTTATATTTTAAATGTAGAAACTGTATACAGTGTGACTGATCACAATGTATTTTTCAACACAAAATATAAAACATTATTTTTATGTCAGATACTGCCTTACTTGTCTACCAAAATGATTATTTATATTGCATTTTGCAAATGTAATGCATTTTATGACAGACAGACTAGTAGGTTGTTTAAGGATAAAATTAGCACCCACCATAGTAACATTTGCTACAAAAAACAGATATGTATACTATACATGCGTTATTTTAAACATCTGCATGTACATTGTGTGTTTATGAGCATGGATAAAGTAACTCATATTGAAGAGAATATGAATTTTAAAGAACCTCTTGATTTAAATGAGTGGTTTAGGATAATCAATACCGGAGCACTTTACATTCCAGTTTAAATGAACATTATTTATATGTTGTTTTATAGTGTAATAGGTCTGTCTCTACTTAAATTGTCTGATATTTTCTTTTTTTTTTCAAAACAGGTTTATTGTTTTAACATACAAGAGAAATATCATAACAATTTTATACAAGTAATTAAAAATAGATATGATTATAACATTCAACAAAACAACTAAAGTATTTACAAAGACATCCACTACAATCAGATCAATTAATTAAACTAAAATACCATGCTATTGAAATTAGGATTTTTTAACAAATTTTGTAAATTATCCCATACAATATAATAAGATGTTTTTCTAGTTGTTCTTGACCTAATTGTGTTTATTTCCATATGGCACACTATATTCATAACATTTTTAAATTCATTGAGCGAAGGAGGTGTATCTGAAATCCAATTTCTGGTTATTATTTTCCTAGCCACTGCTAGAATAGACCATAACAAGGGAAGCTTAACCTTTTTAACACTTTGAGGTACAGGTGTGTTGAATAATATAAGAGATTTAGAAATAATGAAATTATCTGTAAAAAGAGCCTGCAAAAATTCATTAATTGACTTCCAGTATTCTTTCAACTTTATACAGTCATAAAACATATGAGCCCAGTCAGCATTAATTTCTACATTACATCTCTTACATAGATTATCTTTATTATTTATTTTATTCATCATCAAAGGTGTATAAAAAGATCTATGTAAAAACTTCCATGTATAAAGTCTCCAGACAATGGAAGACGTAGTTCTATAGGCAGATTCCAATATATATTGTTTATCTTGTTGATTTGGTGGGTCCCCATTAATAGAAGTGAAATAATTCCAGTATGTATCTACACTGTAAAAAGTTTCTTGTCTGATAATTTTATGTATGTATGAAAGTTTACCTTTATCAGAAACTTTATGTTGCAAATTTAATATCAAGTAATCAATCAGTGTTGGAATAGATTCTTTAACTGTTATAGACATTAGATCTATTTTATTAATGAGATGTTGTCTAAAGGTCTGAACCTCTAACCAGCAAGTTTCTCTTAGATCAAATTCTTGTTTTAAGAAATCTAGATTTTTAACTTTATTATCAGACATCAACTGATACCAGTACTTTAGATCATTATCTATAGCTAAACGAGTTCCTTCAGAAGTAGATGACAAAAGCATACCCTGAATATACATTATAGGGAATATAATAAAATTCCATTCCCTATACTTAGGGTGCATGAATATAAAGTTACGATAGCTAATAATAATATTTAATGGGTAACAAACCATATGTTTAGGTGTAATAGGTGAAGTACAAAATTCCTTTAGTAACCATAACATGGAGTTATTTACAATCATATTTTTATGTGTTAAGGAGATTTTCATGAAGTGCATACTAATTAGCTCCCAATAATCTTTCCATTTTGCGACATATGACTGATCTATTAATAAAGTAATAACTTTTACAATAGAAGAGATAGTATATAAATTAAAGTCTGGAAAAGAAATACTCCCTTGAGACCAGCTATTAGTATGTTTCTTTAATGCAATCCTAGGTCTATTAGGTGCCCATAGGGAATTTAACATTAGTGTATTCAGTTTCTTGATAATTATTTTTGTAGGTGGAAGTATTATTGATTGTATTAAGTATAAAATCTTGGGGAATATTATCATTTTAATAATTGTAAGTCTCTCCTCCATAGTAAAAAACATATTATTCCAGGTATTAAAAAGATTTTGTATATTAAGAAAATAGGTATTATAATTATTATATATAATAGATTTAATATCTTTAGATAGTATTATACCTATCACTAATGAGAATATTTTTTCGTGTATATATAGGTAGTATTTTAGTTTTTTCTTCATTAAATATTAAACCAGAAATACTTTTAAATGTCATCATTTTATCAAATAGAGACTGCATAGAAGAATTAGATCCTGCTGATGTAATTAGAACATCATCTGCAAAAAGTTGAATTTTGGATGTTGTATTTTCATCTATTTCAAAACCCTCTATGTCAGTACTGTTTCTGATCAAATTAGCCCAAGGCTCCATTACTAAAGTGAATAATAGTGGAGAAAGTGGACATCCTTGTTTTGTACCTTTAAAAATGGGTATTTTTTGTGAAACATATGTTCCTACCTTAATATAAGCCAATGTTCCTTTGTATAAATGCTCAATTAGATTTACAAATGCATCTGAGAAGTTTGTGCACTTCAGTAAGGTAAACAGATAGTCCCAACTTACTGAATCAAATGCTGAACTTATATCAAGACTAATAAGTGTTAAATCTTTCTTTTTCCTATTTGCAAAATCAATTAATGTTAAAGTTCTTCTTATATTATCAAAAGTATTTCTATTTACAATGAAGCCTGTCTGATCTATATCTATAATGCCGGGGATGATTGTCTTCAATCTATCAGCAAAAATACTCATAAACATTTTATAATCAACATTAAGTAATGAGATGGGTCGATATGAAGTACATCGAGTTGGATCTTTCTTAGATTTTAAAATTGGCGAAATAAATGTATATTGCCAAGATGGGGGGTTATTAACTCAGTTTGGGCCAAAATAAAAACCTTATATATTAATGAATATGTACTTTTAGAAAGGATTTTATATATCTCTGGTATAATACCATCATTACCCGGTGCTTTGTTTGATTTAAGCCTATTTATTTGTGTAATAACCTCTGTATATGAAATACTTTTGTCCAATAGTTTAATCTGTTGTTTATTAAGCTTTTTATTCATGTTTGTGGTTATAAACTCCTTTATTTTATCTTTAGGTTCCATGTTAATGTTATTATGGTTAATTTTGTGAAAGTGATTTCTAAATTCATCTAGTATTTCTGGTATACTAGAAACATTCTTCTTTTCCTTAGAGAAAAGATTTCTTTGATATGGTTTTGTTTATTCAACCTTTTTGTTTTATTTTTAAGTCTATGTAAGTATTTGGGGCTTATTGAATAAGACAAAAACTTGTATTTCTCTAAAGTTATTTTAACTTTATGAGTTAAAATTTCTTTGTATTTCTCATTTACTTTGTTTATTTCTTCAATAACTTTCTTGTCCATAATATTTTCTTTATTATTATGTTTATAAGAGTCTAATTTACTTTGAATATCTAACAATTCCTTATCCCAAGATTTCCTTTTATTATTATACCATCTAATACTTTGTCCATATAGATATGATTTTAAGGCATCCCAAACATAGACAATGGAGACTTCAGGAGTATTATTTATGTCTAAAAAATGTTTTACTTCTGAAAGTATATATTCTTTATAGTCTTTTAGTTGAGTTAAGTATGCTGGTATCCTTTTGATCTGAACATTATGAGTATTTTTTATCATGAATTCAAAAACAATTGAATTATGATCAGATATAGGACATGAAATGATTTTGGAATTAATTAAATCTGTTACCATCTGGTTAGAAATAAAGACCCTATCTATTTTTAATAAGTTTTGTATCTGTTAGAAAAAAAGGTGTATGGTAATGATTTTGAATCTATCTGATTATTAATATCATTCAAATGATAAGAATTAGCAAAATCATTTAAATGTTTTGCATTAGATGTAATTCTTCTTTTCCTATAGTGGTAGTATCACTTTCATGTAGTATACAATTAAAGTCACCAGCTAAAATAATATCTCCTATAGAGAATGATATGATCTTATCAAGATGATGTTTCACTGTATTAATACCAATTCCAGGTATCCAATATACATTAATTAAAGTGTAAGTCTTCCCATTAATTTGTATTGTAACCATACAAAACATTCCTTTGTCATCCTGATAAGACTTATTGGTTTTAGGAATGGGCATACTTTTATTCCATAAAATAGCCACTCCTCTTTTTTTCTGAGTGTGCTCTGAACTAACCAATACTGTATATTTGTTTGTGGCTAGTTTATCAATATCTTTTTCAAGAGATGGGTTTCTTGCAGGAAGACTAAGTTGGCCTTATGTAAATTAATGTATCTTATTAGGCTTGCCCTTTTACACGGATTATTCAATCCATTAATGTTTAAAGAAATTCCTTTTAAGGATGTCATTTGGCATTTTTAAAACTTAAGAATCTTATGATCAAAATAACAAATAACAACATAAGTAATGTTACATCTCCTCCTTTAGGTGTACCTTTAAATATAGCTGTATTTATTGAATCTCTTATGGGATTTTGTATAGGATTCAATTTTGTTTGTAGTGACAATGAGTGTACAAAATATATTGTGGATGTCAAAACTATATACATATAACAATGAACAAGTGAAAATAATATAAGGATTAAACCTTGCATCCAGCCTGGAGTTAAAAACTCCAATTTATAGTAGTATTTACCACTCAAGTTAACCCCCTACCCCAAGCAGCAGTACCTCAGCTACCACCTTATCAATTTAATACTGGTTATATTTAACTTAAATTAACAGCTTTCAATTCAATTATCTAGCAAGACAAGACTACACATTTGATAAAACAGCATCATATAAACTAAAATAATTTTTTTTTTTTAAAAAAACTATTCATACTACTATATACATCTATGTAATATAATGCACTTGTATTCAAATAGCATTCAAATAATCTTGATATTAGGAACCAAGAGGAGAGAGAGAAATAAAAGACGTGAAAGAGGGAGAGAGAGTGAAAGAAAGAGAGAGAGAAAAAAAAAAAAAAGGAAGGCATATTTACATATAAATTTATTCAAAGTATGTAAAAATAAGTTCTAACATTCATTTAAATCAAAAACTTTGGCTAATATGGTTCAGACATTACATATATTAAGATGCATCTATTTTCTGTCATGTAAATGCAGTCAACAGCTTCCAAAAAAAACCTAGAATTGCTTGTATATGAGCATTTTACTCATACTCATTATTGTCAATAAAATAAAATATTATATTTATAGAAATTGTTATGAATCATACTGCATAGTTATGCAAATTCTCAGAAACACTTGCATTATTGTAAAAAAAAAAAGCCATCTGTATTTTGTATGTCTATACTACTGCTTTAAAATATATCACATGACAATTTCTTCCAGAATAGAGTTATAAAGTTATTTATGCTTGTCAATCAGATGAATTAAATGAGTTATAGTAATGTATATGTTTGGAACATACGTTTTTAACACAGATTAGTATGCTGCAGTCAAGTAGATTTTCAAAAACACTTGAATAAATGTTTCATTTTCTATGCCTTCTAAAATAAGACATTTACTTACTACAAGAAACTGCATCATTTAAAATCATTATAACTGACATATTTTATGAATTATAACATAGATATTTAAGTAATTATATAAAATAACTCACATTTAAATGTTAAAGAGTTAATTTTCCTTCACATAGTCGCATTTGCATCAGTTCTACTTCCTGGTAGAGTGTTCTTCCTGAATCTGCGATGTGTCAGTGTGATATCTGGGTCAAAGGTCAAATTGACTGCTTTCAGCTTCTCTGTGAGAATTCTGAGAGTTGAAGCTTTTAAAACAACTCGAGGACACTGTTCATGAGGTAGCCCACATCCCAGATTGTCTCCCTTAACATTTTGGTGGGAAACTTGTTAAAAACTAGTGACAAACATTCATTTAGCAGTGTAAATGCATCTAAACATGACAAAACCTTTGCAATGTATTTTACAGGTTATTACAGCCTCTATGTAAGTGAAATTAAGCCCAAAGTTATTAATAAGTAATAAAACTCAATATTTTTGTCCCAACTCAATTTTTATGTAAATCTTATTATTTACTGTGTCTATATGATCAAAAGCATTTCTATATATTAATATGAAAAAAAAAATAAAGAGACAGAATAAAGAAAAGAAAAAGAGAGTAGAAAATAAAAGAGTGTAAAGCAGAAATAAAAAAAATATAAGAGAAAGCTATAAGAAGTATATACAATGGAATATTACTTACTGTTTATATTAATAGAGTTAAAAATAAAACATATTGTTTACTATTATTTAGTTCTAATTATTATTAGTTAAAGCATGACAGATTATTTACAAACAAGCATAAGCAGTATAATCAAGAAAGTATAATTAGGAATAGCATTTGAAGAACATATAAACTTTTTACAAGGAATAAATATGTTATTATTCCATTTATCATATTTTCATTACTCTTCTCTCCCTGCCCTCCCCCACCCTTTAACCACTACATAATCTAAATAGAAAGTCATTGTTTAAACAAAGAAAAGAAGAAAAGGAGAAAAAAAGAGAAAAAAAAATGTATCAAATTACTGACCTTACTTCTTTTTTTCAGAAAGAGAAACAAATTGAATAATAGCTTGTTATTAGTTCCTCAGATATTTTGACTGGTTATGAAACAAAACATTTCTTTGCACACAGAGAATAACTTTGATTAAATCTTTTTCAGAATATTTCTGGCTTTCTGGAAATGCAGGAACTATATTTAAAAAGATTAATAATGAAGTAAAATGATGAGAGAAAAAAAGAAAAAAAACATAGAACAAATCATTTGTTTTTTAGTTTCTTCTTCCTCTCTGAAGTCTTCCACGAAGTTTCAGTTGCCAGTCTCTTTAATGAAGGACTAGCCCATTCCATTTCCTCTATTTTATCCAAAATCTTATTTTTTTTGATAAACAGTAAAGCAGAGTCTAAGTCATCAAAAATTTTAGGACAATCAGGAAGGAAGATTTTTAGCTTGGCAGGAAACAGAAGGTATGTTTTAAACTGTGCTTTTTAAGCTCCCTTATTAGTGGCAGAAAAACTTTTCTTTTAGCTATTACCAAGGAAGAATAGTCATTGTCAAAACGCACAGTTGTCTCATTAATCTTAACAGGAGCTTTAGCCCAAGCAGATTTAAGAACCATCTCTTTATCAAAAGATGATAGAAATCAAACTATAACTGATCTAGGATAGTTTTTGTTAGAGTTAGTATTAGCTATAGATCTATGTGCTCTTTCGATACCAAAAGAGAATGCTTCTGGTAAGTCTAAAGTTTTAGGGAGCCATGTTGTTAAAAAGAAGTAATATTGTTACCTTCAATATTTTCTGGCAGTCCAAAAATCCTAATGTTATTGCGCCTAGATCTATTTTCCAGGTCATCCAGCTTTGTTTGTAAATGTGTATTTTGTTTCAGCAGAAACTCAATGTTGATTTCCTCTTCTTGGATTCTATTTTCCATGTCATTCACAGCTTCTTCTATGCCTGTCATCTGGATCTTCTGTTGTTGCAGGTCTATATGTAACAAGTCTATTTGTTTTGTAGTTTTTTCTATGAAGGTATCTATTTTTGTATCCATTTTATCCATCTTAGCAGTAAGTTGCTGGATTATAGTTATCAGAGACTGAAGTTCTTTCTTGATGCTGGAGTCTTGAGAATTTGTCTTACTGGAACTCATTTCAGACTGATAAACTGACAGGAAAATTTCCAAAGTGATTTCTGACAGGAATATTGTTAAAATTTCCTTTCTTTTTTAGATATAGTTCAAGAACTATATAAAACAAACATATTTAAAAAGAAGATTACTTCAAAAATTAATTTTTTAAGTAATTAATTCCTGTCAGTGTAATGAAATTGGTGGAGCTGAAGAAATCTGCTGCTATCCTGTGTTCATCTTTGGCCACGCCCCAAATTGTCTGATATTTTCTGATGGAGTTGCTGCATATCTATAAGCCAAACTCCACTCACGCAACCTGCATGCAAGGCCTTAACCTGGTCTGTGACATTAGCAGAATGTGTTGGCAGTATAGATTTGTGTCCCAAATACTCCCCCATCTGTGGAATAGACTCCCTCTCCATGTCAAGCAGAGTACATCTCGAGCCCTCTTTAAGAGGAACCTGGATGACTGCATGGGAAACAGAAAATACACCCCTGGGATCCCATCTGTGACTCTGCTGGACAAGGGAAACAGGTGCTGAATTTGAAAAAAATGGGCCAAATTCTTGGCTAGTCTTATAAAGGGCCTCCCAGCCAATAGCCTAGTATCATCCTATGAACGCATGAACCTATGACGTATATTTTTCTTTTTATAATAGGGATATTATTTAGATGTAGGTTAAGGTTGCTGTTACTTTAAATTGTATTATGTAATTAATACTGATCACATAGACCTGTTAACTGTGTCTTTTTTGGAGGAATGTTTCTATTTTCAAGCTTGATTTACCCATTGATACAATTTTCTGAATCCCTCTTATCACATGTGATTCTTGAAGCTGTCTAGTATATAGAAAAAACACAGTACATGGCCAACGTGCTAGTGACAACAATAAATTAAAGAAAAAGCACATACACTTTACATCTCCATTTTTCTGAAGCAGAAATAAATGAACTTGTGTAGTAGAAGTTTACAAACTTTATGGTGTGTTTTTGATAACATGTTTATATTTTTCCATCATTTTTCTCACTCTCTGTATTTAAACATGTACTTCTGAGTAGCATTCCACATTCCTACTGGGAACAGGAAGAGTTATGTGTTATTTGGTATTCAAATTTTACGGTAATTAGATGTCCAGATTTTTGTCTAGATTTACATATTTTTCAAGGGCCTTTGTTTCTATTTTCTAATTCTGCAGGTACCATGTGATAAAGATCTCTAATGTTATATAATTTGCCGATTCTGACTGGCAATGATATACTGAGGCTGCATAAGCGAAACTGGTCTATGTAACATCCTTTCGGTCATTGTAACAACTTTTTTTCCTGAGTTTGAATGCTGGTTGATTTGGTGTTTTTGTGCTTTGGTCCATGTACCCCACTACAGGATTTTACACACACACACACACACACACACACACACACACACACACACACACATATATATATATATATATATATATATATATATATATATATATCTATAGGAAAGTCTGGGCAGTAAAGGCAGAACAGTTGAAAAAGCTAGAGGTGATGGAAATGAAGTGCCTGAGAAAGGTGGTAGGATGCAAACTGCTGGACAGGCGAAGAAATGAGGACATAAGAGCAGAAGCCAAAGTAGCTCCAATTGCAGAAAAGATCAAAGAGAACAGATTACGATGGTATGGGCACATGTGTAGAAAAGCAGAAGACAATCTGGTGAGGGAGATTTGGGACAGACAGGAAGAAGGGAAGAGGAAGCGAGGGCATCCAGCAAAGAGGTGGATGGATTGTGTGAAAAAAGATCCATGACAGTCAGGCATGAGTGTTGAAGAAGGCAGGAGAGTGGCACTGAATCGAGAGAGTTGGTGACAGTTAATACGATACCCCGACCCCATGTAAATGGGAAAAAGGGGGATGATGATGATGATGATGATATATATATATATATATATATATATATATATATATACATATATACACACACACACACACACACACACACACACACACACATGTTATATATATATATATATATATATATATATATATATATATATATATATATATATGTATATGAATTCACTTCAGCTTATCGAATTACCAAAAACTCGAAAACCATATGGTCGAGACCATATGATCGAGTTTTTAGAAATTTGAAAATTTAAAGTGAATAAAAAAACATACAAAAAGTTAAAACAATGTTTCTGTACCCCCCCCCCCACTAAATATAACAACTCCGAGATTGCACTACAGCGAAGAAAAGGGAAATCTCCCGTTCCGCGCTGTATGCAGAAGCACAGAACGGAAGGTTTCCCATGTCCTCACTGTAGTGCAATCTCGGGAGTTTGTATATGTAAGTAGTAGATGGTGTGGGGGGTGCAGGGGGGCATGCCCCCCTGCAGAAACATTGTTTTAACGTTTTGTATGTTTTTTTTATTCACTTTAGATTTTCGAGTTTCCAAAAACTCGATCATATGGTCTATGAATGCATAAAGGACTCTTTTTAACATGGAACAGTGTGAAATATGTTTTTTTAAGACTCAGAATGAGGAACATTCCTTACAATGGGTACACTGCAGAGGTATGACCCCACCACCACCACCACCAACAACACAACTTTACATATGCAGGCTGCAGTTCACGTTTATGTGCACTTTCAATAAGCAATTGCTCAAAAAAGTAAAATAATATTAAAACGTCACAATTCATGTACTCTGAGGTCATATACAACATGTGTGATCTGGGGTCTATGATACCACCAATTAGTAATTCCACTCTTAACAATCGTTTATTCCATCAGAATATTTTCTTTCATTGTGAAGAACTGTGAGATTGAACATTTGAAGTTATTTTTATTTTGCAGAACTTTATCAGCCTAACAGCTCTGACATGACTTTAATTGTTAGGGTCTTCCCTAAGTCTGAATTAAAATTTTGCTCTGTCCCTCCAAAATTTATACTGGATAACAGTCAGTAAACATGATAATCATCAGTAAATACTGATAATCATTGTAATTACTGACTCCTTTTACTTTAACAATATTCACATCTTTTTCTATGCACTTTCTATGCCTATGGTTCCAGTATTTAACAAGTGTACCTAATTTGTGCCCTTTTCCCTAATTATATGTTGCTTTGTCCCTAGTTCTGGAAGTGAACGGCTAAGATCTGTGCTGAGTGGTATCTGGAACTGAAATCCTCTGAGTGCAATGCACCAAACACATGCTGAGCCCAAGGAGACTTACTGGAATGCAAAGTTTGCAGATCCTTTAATACACAATATCCTGAAGGATATGCACATCTTTTAGTGATGATTAAGGTATTCTTCAAATACGGATTTAAACATGTGCGTGTCTGCATGTGTGTAGCACATAGGAAAAGAAGCTGCTACACATTACAGGAGGAAAGAGAGATCTAAGCAACAGTTCCTACTGATCTACAGTTGACTTCACACACCATTAATACACTTACATGGTTTTAGTTTGTAAATGAACAATGAGATAAATTTTGTATTTTTGTCTGTGATGGGAGCAACTAACTTTGCTCAGGGTCATTAATTTATTCAGTTAGGTTCTGGGGACCATGCAGCAACCCAAACGGTGTAAAGTTACATTTTATGGCTCAGGACTTGACCATTTTTAACGTAAAACTGGTAATGCCTTGTCAGCATACTTCTCAACCTATTTAGCACAAGAATTCTGGACAGAACCAAACAAAATTGTGTGTGTGTGTGTGTGGGGGGGGGGGGGGGCAAACCTGGGCAGGATTTTTAAACATTGGTCTTATAAACTTAGAAAGTTATGCAATAAAAAGTTTTGCATTAGCTTGTATTTTCTGAAGGATATGAAGTCTGAAACTCAACTGCTGAGGTTAGAAAATACAAAAAAATTTGAGGAAAACATCCAGACATTTTACAAAATTCTAGACTATTTGTAGACTGTTTGAGAAGTGTGCTTTTGGGCTTCTGTGACCCATTTGGCTTTCTAATTGCATAACACAGTGACAGCATACACCTTCTAACCAAAAATTCATTTAATTAGTTTGCAACCCCAGTTCCCAGGAAACTGATAAAAAAAATATGTGTGTGGCTGCCACACGTATTACAAGTAAAACTTCTGTAATGAAGTGCAAAAATGTACTTATTTGGATAACTGTGTGTGTGTGTGTGTGTTTGTGTGTGTGTGTGTGTTCATGGCGGCCATGCACATATTTTTTTTATTTTTTTTAATTTATGGCCAATGCAGACTACACAGAAGATCCAGGAAGTAGCCAGGCTACAGAAGAGACAAGAAACAAGCTGCAGATGATTAGGTCAGTTGAAGGCATTACAGAATTCTAGATGGGAAGAGACACTCCATGTACAACAGCAGAGGGTATGCTAATAGAATAAGGTGCTTGATGAGGGCAACATTCCTGAGGTGTAAAGAGTGTGATCTAACTAGCTGAAACCTGGTCATTAACAGTCAGCTCTTATCAAATATTATCTACTAACTATGCACCTTTGATACAAATTGAAATTTATCATCACTGTAGATGATATTTACAATTAAGTACTATGAAGATGAATTCCATAATATGGCATGAGCTACCATGGCAGATGTTTTGGATGTGTTGAGCTTCAACCAGTTTTTGATCATCCAGTTATGGGTACTGTCTTGAACTTTGGGTAACTTTTTAATGAAAGACTTACACTCTGGGAGTAAGGAGAGGTAAAGCTGCTTGTTGTCAACATAATAATAATACTGCAAGTCTGTCTCTTACAAACAATGTTTCTCAAACACACAGTGAACAAAAATGGGTCCAGGACTGAACTAGAGCTGGAGCAAGGTTGGTGACACTGTGGGCAATGGGTCCACTTGGTATATCCACACTTAGTTTGAAGTTGAGGGCTAAAACAAACAAATACAAAAGTCTTCTCAGAGTTGAGGATTAAAATAAATCCTATCAGAGTTCCAAAAACAAGTCCAAAGAAAGCCTCTCTGGTCTGAGGAAAAATGGACCTGTTAAGTATATACATAACAGCATTTTTCTGAAGCAAGCAGTTTGCTATTATGATTAGCAGTTGTACCTATTAAGTATATACATAAGAGCACCTTTTTGTATCAAATACATTTGCTATCATAACTGCCAGTTGAACATACATAAACACACAAAAAAAGAGTGTACAATTTAATTGAAGAGATATTATGTGTCTATATAACAACTCTTTCTTAGACTATTAAACATCTATTCTAAACTGAAACAGTAGGTTATACCAGCTTCTTGCTACAGTTCCTAGCACACAAACACTAACTGTCATGGTCACGGTTGCTTAAATGATTACTGATTCTGTTTGCATTGTACCAGCTGGCACCCCTTCTACAGTTCTAATTGTGCAAAATAACAGCTTACACATGGGGCAGCTGCCCTTTTACCTTGTCCTTGGTAAAGTTTTGACTGAACCCTGTGGCACACACAAGTGATAGATTAGGAAGAGAAGGTATTAACTCTATCACAAAAATCTGACATCATCTGGAAAGGTAGGAGCCAAACCAGGTCCAGACCTCTCCTGTTGTGCTGCAGAAGCATGAAAGATGGTCCAAAAGAGAGGGTGCTGGAGGGAGCAGCAGGGTAGGATTGGACTGAGTGGCCATTGTTGACTCACCCATCTTCGAAGGGGAGGGGTGGTAACTCTGCTCTGCCAGTTGAGTAGTACCTAGTCAGAGCTCTGGGCATTGCATCAGTGGAGATCAGACCTTCACAGCACATGCTGCAGCAATGCTCATACTGTAGCTCTAGATGACATGCTGAAGGAGGCAAGAGTGTCTACCAGGAAGTCAGGCAGGAATTGCAGAGTGTTGGAGTGCTGCCAGTTCGGTTTAGAAGCTCCAAGGTCAGGTCCACCTGACAGACTGACTGACCACCTCCCTACTGCTTATCTCCCACCTCTCAGAAAGGGAATGACAGTGAGCTCAGTCTGAAGAACAAAAGAACTTTGTCTCTCACCTCAGGGAGGGGATGGGCACAACCTTCAATCTATCCCAGAGAAACTGGTGACCTCATTGTACCCAATGGATCCAGGATAGAAGTACAGGCTTTCTCTCTCTGTGGGCTTGGCCAGCTCCATCAGGAGGAGCAAATGGGATGATTGGGCACTAGTAGCAAGGGCCATTGGGTTAGTTGTATGGACACAGGGACTGTCCAAATGGATCCAATGGTCCATTGTGTCAAATGCTTATAAAAGATGTAACAGGCCCAAAACCAAATAGGGAAGCAGGAAATAATGGGTACCTCGGTCTTAATAACAAACGTCTTGGGTGGTTCACATTCCTTCACAATCGCCCTCTAGGTGTTTCCTTTAATCTTATTCAAAATAAAAGGATAGGTGACATAGCAATGTGAGCTAATACCATGCATTTCAAAACCTGGGGAGAGCTGAGTGCAGGACTCATGGCAAGCACCCTGCATAAGGTTACTTAATGCAGGGCAGGCCTTTCTGGTGCAAATAGATATGGCTACTAGGAATGGTGGCATTCAGGGAAGAAAGAGCTTCCCTGAATAATCAATGTGGCCAGGCTTAGAAATCCACTCCTTCTTCAAGGCTGAAATCATTGCAAATGGGGGGGGGGGGTGATTTAATGTTTACTACATCTAATTTTATTAAGAAATTGCACCCAAATCAAAGTGGGTTATAGCCCAAGTACAATTCTACAGAGGCTGATTTAGAGCATATGCTAGGATTATGTCCTTCTGTAACTGTCTTCTGGGAACATGTCACAAGGCATATTTATTCGGTTATAGGTTTAACTGGCTCACTTAATAGAGGCTCATGTTTATTAGGACTATTTTCAAGAGGGACAGATGATGTGAGGAGAATAATGCTGAATATGATAGCATTGACTCCAGTTCCCAATTACAAAGACCCTGAAAACTATTCTAGCCCTGCTCTGAAAAACATAAAAAAGGAACTGAAGTTAAACTCCTACTGATTAATACTGTTGTTCGTTTATATATAGTTAATAATGTTACTTCTTCTTTCGGCTTTTCCCGGTTAGGGGTCACCACAGCGGATCATCCATCCGCTCATGAATGGCAGTGGAGTTTTACAGTGTCAAGGTGTCAGACCGGCGCCCATCCTTCCACAGAAGGGGCACACACACACAGACACACAGACACACACACACACACACACACACACACACACACACACACACACACACGCACACACACACACACACACACACCTAGGGCCAATTTAGAGTGTCCAATTCACCTTTGGGACGTGGGAGGTAACTGGAGCACCCGGAGAAAACCCATGCAACCACAGGGAGGACATGCAGACTCTGCACAGAAGGCACCCCAGCATAATTAATAATGTTACTAATTATAACAAAATTGTCTTACTATCTTAAATTGCTAGCTAAAAATGTCTTGCTGTGTGCGTTGTTGAAGACTAAGCCAGAGACAGAGAAGGAGTAGATAATGCAGTCATATTGGTATTGTTGTCAATTCTGTTTGGAAATTGAGTGGTGGTTTCTGAAAATTCTTTATCAAGCAATTCATTTGCAAGAAAAAAAAGTTCCTTTGTACCAGTTTGGACAGCACTGAATGCCCCATGAGTTGGGTTAGTTATCTCTTGTGTTTGTATTATCTAGGGTCTGCAGTAACAGTCCCCATCATTGTTCAATAAAAGTCTGTACAAGAATTTATAATACATTAATTTCATTTTCTTTTCCCTTCAGTGATCTATTATAGCCTTTGGTAATGAGTTACTGTGGCCAAATAATCAATAACTAGAGTCTGGCCAAAAAATATAAATTTTGACAGCAGATGAGGAGCAGTTCTCCTACTTTGTGTGTTCTATCTATTGCATATGGTGCACACTACATTTTATTAACAGTTCAGATTGTTTTCACCCCTCATAAGAATTACCTTGTAACTGTTGTACACATTCTTGAATTATGCCACTACTTTGACCATGCTACCTAGTCAGAAAAGTTGTTTCAATCATGTACCACCCTTTCTGTGAAATAATACTCGCTTTTGACTCCCTAAGCCATACACTTTGTATGGACAAATTGTTCCATCTTGTTCTCAAGTATCAGTTTTCCAGCACATTGTACATTCTTGGACTGTCTGAATTACCCTGAACATTTTATGTTGACTAAAATGGTCCTTGTCGTTTTCTCTTTATATTTTCAGAGATGTGGAATGTGCACAGATTTTATTGTTCCTTTTTTTCATTTCACTTTAGTATGTTTTATATTCCTAGCATGATCTTATATCACTAATCACCAGCTGAGGTAATGTTAGTTTCAGTCTTAACTACATGCTATCATTTTCTCCATACCTTGCAAGTTTCCTACCATCCCCTGTATGGGTCC
>NC_056735.1:998307971-998347971 GCF_019279795.1 Protopterus annectens | reverse complement strand
GCTACTTAAATATACCAACTCTGAGATCACGCTACAGTGTAGGAAAGGGAAAGCTTCCCTTTCTGCACCGTAGTGCATTAAAGTGCAATCTCTGAGTTGGTATATTTAAGTAGCGGGGGTACGTTTTGTTTGTTTTATTTATTTATTTTTTTTAATTTTGAAGTTACGGAACTTCGATCATATGGTGTCGACCATATGGTATTCAAAGTTCCCTAACTTCGATTTTGTAATAGGTAACTATATATACATACATATATATATATATATATATATATATATATATATATATATATATATATATATCCTTATATATGTGTGTTGAAAACTTATAATAAAAGTCTGAAGACCTAAAATAATTTAGTAACTTTAATAAGTAATCCAAACTCCAAATCACAGTAGCAATAACAAAAGCATTGTCCATAGTTAAGTAATTTAGATATTCGCAAATGCATAACACAGAATAACAAAAACACTAATGAGAGAGGGTTCATATCCAACTTGGACCGGAGATACTACTTGTGTGTACTTCATGGATGAAGCTTTACTGTTAACAATATGTGCTAGTTAGGCTTAACCATTGAATGCCCGAGATACTGTACTCACTCACGCAAAGGTAGAAACCACAAATGTGTGAAGTATATGAAATAATGTATTTTGGTATATTGTAAGGCCTACTTTAGTAAATAAATGCTAGTTTACATCCTGATGAAAAAATTGTACAGTTCCATTTCATATAACACTGGCTTTATCCCTGAAGTGTTTATAACTGATCAGAATGAAGCTACTTGGCTGCTCTCTGGCATGCCTCCCAAAGGCCCAAAAATAGGGACAGATTTTAAATACTGTTTTATAAACTTACAAAGTTGCTAGAATAACAGGATTTGTGTTAACATGCATTTTTCTAAAGGATATGAAGTCTGAAACTTAAATATATGTAATTATTTCATGACTTCATTTCTCAGTTTATTTGCCAGAAAACCACAAATTTAAGGAGGAAGAGACTAAAAATATGAGGTAAAAACCTGGACAGTTGCAAGATATGCTCTCTGGTTATCAGCTATAAATGTCTGTTGCCATTTAACTTCATTCACAGATGTCTGAACTGTAATTTGTAGTAATTCATTAATGATGACCTTCTTACAATGGGATTGACACAAAACTTTCTCCAAATCACTTTGCCTGTTTCCTCAATTACTTTTGTTGTGTCTTTCGGCTTTTCCCGGTTAGGGGTCGCACAGCGGAACTCCAGTCCGCTAATCACACACAGAAGTCCACACATGTTAAATACAACTGCATTTATAGTCACTTTGTTTATGTCAATTATCTGTTGCATATGAAGACTGCAATGAGGATTTTTTTTCTCATTATATATGTATTGAGTTACTCCCAAGTAAGCCTGTAACTAAGGAAGTTTCAGCATATCGGTAGATTCCTCATGTAAGCAGCTGGTGCAGCTTGATTTAGTGACTCACTTTCATATGGCTGAAGTTTGGTGATCTGTGTTATTATATGTAAAAACAAAGTCAGGAATAAGTAGTGAACTAAGCAAACAGTAGCCTCTACTGCATTACAGTCCATACATAATAAAGAATGCCTTTGCTGATAAAACCTTGGTTCTTACTCTCGCCTAACTACTGGATTTCTCAAAGCACTTCCTTCATGTAGTCAGTAACTGCATTACCATATGCTAAACTGTAGTTTAAACTGCTGTAAAATTGTCTGATGAAAAAAAAAAAAACATCAGAAGTGGTGGGAAACAAATCTCACTATTTAAAACGAAAGTATATTCTGCATTCCTTTAAAAGGCAATGAGAAACTTCCAGCTGCTCATTTCACATAGAGAGAGGTTGTACACAGATGTCATGATATCATTCTATGTCCCAACATCTCATGCAGTCGATAAGTAGTCTAATGTATTTGGCATTTAAATCTTAAAATAAATAAATGTTGATTGTGATGTTGTCATAGAGTGATAACAGTCAGGGGTGCAGATTCAAATTTCAGAACATTTTCTACATCCATAATTATCTGAAGGATAGCCTAATTAAACTCACACTGACTAAGCAGCCAGATGTATTGTAGATTTTTCTGAGCAAAACTTGAGGTCTAACTCCACATAATTAGCTGTTCTCAAAACAAAATGTCCAATAATAAATTGTTCTAAATGCACTTCAAATAAAAAAAATATGTTATGCATTTTCCTCGAAGAGTTTTGGAAATGCACATTACTGTGACATGTAATTATGAAAAAAAAGTAATACACTGCATATTGGCTAGTTAGAGCTGATATTTTTAAATTACAATGTCAGTGATAAAGACAGTTTTGTCAAGATGCACTCAGTTATTTGGACAGTTTTCCACATTTGTTCTTTGTTTTACCCAATCCAATACCAGTATGCTATTCTACAAGTAAACAACTTAAAGATTTTTTTTAAAAAGCTGACTTGTTGATTATAAGCAAAGTCCATTTATTCCGTTTCCTGTCAACTTCCAGACCTTTGACTGTATTTCTTATTGTCATAACTGTCCGGACTATAACTTCTCCCTCTCTCTCTCTCCCTTGTTTTGTCCAGAAATAACACATTTAAATGATATGACCGTTCTTCATAGCTTATACCATCTATTAGTTTAATGCAGCTGGTTAGCCTCCTTTGTGCCACTTCTTTTAATCTGCCCTCTTCTTTGTTTTTCACCTACCAAGGTGCATTCAGTTTTCAGAAAGAGGTATCTCCGGTAACCAGTACAATGGAAATAAAACTTACTCATCTGCTGAAACAAGCCCACTCAAAATGTTTTCTCACATTTGTTTGCATATTTCAGTGTTTTACACTGAGCTCTGTGTTTCATCCTCAATGTAATTCAAATCTGAACATTCTCCTTTGACTTGTTTTCAGTTATAATTTAGTTAATGCATACTTAATCTTACCAGTGTTAAACACTCTCCCAGGGATTCAATAAACTCTGTGTAGGTTCTGCGCAGAGCCTACATAGCGTGTATTCACATAAGCAATACTGCTTATCACACGGCATCGCACAGCCTTGTGCCATGAATATTAATGATGTGCGGTGTGCATAAGCAAGGTTTCTTGGCTTACCCCGATGTTGCTGGTCATGAAACCTGTATACCGAATGTAGATCATTCCACACAACCTTTTAGTGCCCGTAATGTTGTCAAACACTAAATTAATGATGAATAAAGGGCAAGCATGCATTTTCTGAAGGATATGAAATACGGAACAGAAATGTATGTCATTATATATTGACTGCAATCTTCAGTGATTTCACAATAAACTACATACTTTACAAAGAACAGGCCAAAAATATGATGCAAATATCTGGACATTCTGCAAAACTGTGGACAGTCTTCCTTTTGTGTTTAATTTCTTTTTTTTTTTTGCCAGTGTTTGGCGATGTGCCGCTTGGCATAAACATGTTTAGCTGTGGTCACCTTGTTTGCATGAAGTGCAGCAGCACACAAACAAGAGGACTGGACCACCCAGGTTGTAGACAGGATTCAAACAGCCACACATATGAATAGGATGCATTCAGTTAATGACATTGTGCATCACACAAGCACTGTAAGTGGCATTGTGCTATAATTAACAGTGAGAACTTTACAATAACTACTAAGATAAGAGATATCATCTCACTAATCCCATGGCAGCTGTGTTAAGTGTAGGGGTGGAGTGCAGATGGCTCAGGTGGCCCATGATTCTAGTACAGGGTGTGTAAATTTTGTTTTACTCTTCTGAGATTGCAGATTATAGCAATTAAGTTCAACATACATAACTGTTTTCTCAGCCTTCTTGTTTTAATAGCTGCAAGTGTAGGCGAGCGGTATATATGGTACATTTGACTAGCCCATTTACACAATTGCCTGTATACCTAATAATTTAGAAATTGCATTGTTCACCACTGTTGCACATCACTTACTATAGCGCAAACACAGTGCCTGCCAATGTGCACCCTCGCCTACCATGTTTGTGTGATGTTAAGCAATGTACAACATTTATAAATGTTGCAAAACCAAAAAGTAAGCAAGAGACATGCAATAGGTGGGAAACAGCAGCATATAAAATGCAATTGGCAGGAAATGCTCATTAGACATTGAGCTTGAACTATGACAGGCATGTCTGGAGTTGCTGGAGAAGGTGTGTACTTTCAGGCACAGTGATGGGGTGGCCAGGAGTCAAGATTTTTGTTGGACTCCTAGTTAAAGAGCATGGGCCCAGGTTGCTGCAGTGGAACTATTCAGGCTCAGAATATAAGTCTGAAACCTGGAATAGTGTTGCCAAAGCCTTAACCAGTGAGACAGGTATCCCACGCACAGGTGAGCAATTATGATGTCCTCTGGAGGAAGAAGCAGGATACCCTCGACCTTTGAATTGGGGAATTTCAGGTCTGGGGATACCCCACAAATGTGTAAGTATCAATTTCGGTGAGTAATTGAAGAAGTTAAAAGCTGAAGATAGTCAAGACTGGCATTCATAATGGTGTTCTGGTCTGTTTTTTCCACAGCTGCTGAGAAGTGAGCTTCGAATGTTCAGTCCCATGCCTCACGTCTAGTAAGGATGCGAGAAGCATGTGGTATGAATGTATCAGAACAGTACTGTTTAAATTGTACTTTAATAATAGTTTCATAGCATTAAAAGTTAAGAACTGCTTAGTTGGTATTTAATACAGTTGTGTCAAACTGAGTAGCATATTCCAAATGTAAAAGAAACTATGCATGCCTTAGTCTGTAGCACACAGCAATGGTGCCATATTCTCAAATTACAGTGAGCATGCATCTCTAAACTGTAAAAGGAAAGTATGTATGCAGTACTCTGTAGGACAAAAGAACAGTACAGTATTTCAGCTTAGTCATTGGTTGTGGGTTCGAAAACCAGATTTCCCGAATATACATTACTGTTAAGTTTTCAGCATTATTATAATATAACTTAATACCTCTATAACAGTGGCAAAAATGACCTTCTGTAAACTGTAATCAGTATAATTGGAACACACATATGTGCAATATATGAACACATAAGGATTGGTGGCTACAATCTGTACTATACTGTGCCTCTGTTATAAACTGGATAGTCTTAAAATTAAGTCAGAAACTTGTTAGGAGTTTGTAGTGTTAAAAGTAAAGGTAACAGAAATAGAGTCAAATAATTATATCAATGCTTTGTATGTCATGTATAAAGTTACTAGAGTTCTCCCTTTTTTCTCTCACCTCAACCCTTTTCTCTTTTTTTTCTTTTTTCTTTTTCCCACAACACAGTGGGGTAGGACTGTCCCATGGGATCCACCTGTCCCCACACCACTGACTACAGCACCACTGCCTTGCACATCTGGTGTAGAACCTGGAAGCACCCCCACTGCCACCTCTGCATTACAAGCTCCTCAGGTAGTTTTGCCTTAGAGGATAGGCCTGTGGCTCACTCCAGGAACAGCGATGGAGGGAGGGAGTTTATCACCTGTGACGAACTGCCAGGGATGGTGCATAGGATTGTGTGCCACACTGTTGGCGCATGCCTATGCCGAATGGAGCACCTGCTCTCCATCCTAGTGCAGAGTACCTGCTGGAGGCACAGGCGTTGGGCACTGTAGCCAGCAGTGCAGTGAGGTGACAGTGATGACAGTCCACTGGGTGAGGACTTGATTCGTCACCCAACTTGATATCCATGGGTTCACAATGTCCCCACACTCATCCCACCTCATGTGTCCTTCACCATCCCTATCTCTTGTCTTGTTTGTTTGCAATTGCTTCCTCACTTGCCCAAATTGCCTCACTCAGACATTCCTACAACCCTTCCCCAACATTCCTCTTTCACTGAAAAAAAAAAGGTAACTGTCCCACAAAAAAAAAAAATCATTGCATTCATAGCTATCCATTTCACACTTGTATTCATGGCACACATAATTCTTTCCCATTCTCCCTACAACAGATTGCGTTGTGGTCAGCCGTGTCTCTGGAGGTGACAATCCAAATTCAACAAAATTTGTGCATACATGTTCATGTTTTATTCTGGAAGAAATGGATAGCCATGGTTCTTTTCTACATCCTTCCTGCACATTCCTGCATTGATTTCACTTTGTCCTTCTCCATGCCTGCTCCCCATTTCATCACTTTTCTGTCTTACTCATTTCTTTTCTTTAAAGATTTATTGCACTATAGTGCACATCATGCACTAACACGAAGCAACTGTAAATGGCAGTAATATAAGTAGATACATTTTAAGTATCATAAACGGTTGTAAAATTATTATTTCCAACTGTATTCAAACCAGTACCATCTGCCTCCAACAACAATGCATTAACACTTGCTGCCACACAGTCAGTTAGCTATCAGATGTATTTAATACATTCAATAGTAAGTGACACAGTTTAGGAAAGATTTCCCTTTGTACTGCCCCCCTGCTTTCTCCCCATATCACTAATGTCATATCTTCTTCATTAAATTTCTGTGAAGCAGCATTGCACAGCCCCGTGTAATGTTTTATAAAGCATTACTGCGCGATACACATTTAGTCTTGTACAGCAGTACTGCGCGATGCTGTACATTCCACAGCATCGATAAGCAACGCTACTACCAAAACACTTTAATATATTACCTATGGGTAAAACATTTGCCCCAAAAAAGGAACTTAACACTGCATTAAGTGCATTAATTCCTGCAGCCAGACATTCAGTTAACTAGCAGATATATAAAACAGCAGTTAAGTCTGCCATTTGTTATACAGTCTCTAAAATGTACTTGCTAATCAACTGAGTCTGTTGCATCACCTGTTAATGTGGTGAAATATGTATTTATTTTTGTTCAGATGGTACTTGGTTCAAATCCAGGTGTATGTAACAGTTTCAAATAATTTTATGTGTAAATACAAAATCTGAAGTGTAATAGCTGGTATGCGGTGTCTAAAATATGGCTAGATTTTACTAGTTTCCAATCCGAGTATATAATACATAGAACTGGTTTTGCACACTCATGAGTTAGTGCTTAATGTGCACCATTGCTCATTTATGTTTTAAAGAAAAGAAATGGAAAACACAGGAAAGTGGTGAAATGGGGAGCAAGAAGGGAGAAGAACAAACTGAAAGCAAGGCAGGAATGTGCAGGAAGGATGTAGGAAAGAACTGTAGCTATCCATTTCTTAAAAAATAAAACATGAACATATATGGACAAATTTGGTTGAATTTGAACTGTCACCTCCAGAGAGGGGTGATAGCAACACAATCTGTTGTACAGGGAATTGGACCAAATCATGTGTGTCGTAAAGACACATGTGAGAAATAGAGAACTATGTATGGGATGATTTTTTTGGGGGGGAGGGGACAGGTGCCAATTTTTTTTTTTGGAGAGAAAGGAGTGTTGGGGAAGGGCTGTAGGAATGTCTGGGTGCAGTAAGTTGAGCAAGCAAGGAAGTAATTGCAGACACACAAGACAAACAAGAGACAGAGATGGTGAAGGACACATGAGGTGGGTCAACATTATGGTTGGGGTGAGGGTAGGGACATTGTGAACCCATGGACGTCAAGTTAGTTGACAGTGAGAATCGAGTCCTCACCCAGTTGAATGTCATCATTGTCACCTCACTGTGCCAGTCACTTCAGTGTCTGATGTCTGCTTCTCCTTGTGTTATTTAATACAATGATGGACAGCAGCATCTCCATCTGCCGTAGGCATGCACTAACAGTGTGGTGCACAATCCTACAAACCATCCCTGGCAGGTCATCACCAGTGATAAACTCACCACCTCTACCACTGCTCCCAGAGGGAGCCACAGGCCTATCCTCCTGTGCAGAACTACCTGAGGGGCCAGGTCGTGCAGGGGCAGCAGAGGGGGTGCTACCAGGTTCTGCTCTGGCAATGGTGCTTTAGCTGGTGGAGTGGGAGCAGGTGGATCTCATGAGACAGTCCTACTCCACTGTGCTTTGGGAAAAACAAAAAATACCCCCCCCCCCAAAAAAAAAGAGAGAATGTCTGGCTGCAGGAAAAAAAAGTGAAAACATTAGTAACTTCATATGTGACATACAAAGCATTGATACAAGTATTTGACTGTTCTATTACATTACCTTTTAATAGTATCATCGCCTAACAAAAACCTTTGTTTACTGCTAAAACTACCCAGCTCCTAACAGATGCACAATATACAACAGATTGCAGTAAACAATTCTTGATGTGTGCATACATTGAACATATGCGTGGTTCAAACATACTGATTACAGATTACAGTAAGTCAGTGTTGACACTGCTCTGAGGTTACATTGGAATATCGATGAAACCTTAACAGTACTGTCCATTTGGAAAGTGTGGATTTTAAAGGCACAACCTAAGGCTACTTTGTAATAATTCCCTATTACAGTTAAGAAATGAATGCTCAGTTTGATACAACTGTATAATGAACCAATAAATGCATTGTAACTTCTAATGCTAAAATAACCCCACTGTTGGGATGCATACATACCACATGCGTCTCGCATCTGTGCCAATCTAGTGGCATGGGTTCACACATTCAGTTCCTGGTCTGTGACAGCTGTGGAAAAAACAGAACAGAACAGAATACCATTAAGCATACCAATCCTGACTATATCCAGATTTTAACTCTCACAAGTAGTGTGTATAAATGATACCTGCACATCTGTGGTTGCCCCCAGTCCTGCATTCCTCTATCCAATGGTCGAAGGCATCCCTCTTCCTCATCCTGAGGGCTCTGCAGTGATTCCTACTTTGTTCACTGGGGCAGAGGATACCGGCAGCACTGGTCAGAGCCAGGGCCAGACTATTCCATGCCTCTGCCTTGTAATCCAAGCCACAATAGTCCCTCTGCAACAGCCTGGACCCATGTTCATTCACTAGGAGTCCAACAAACAATTTGGACTCCTGAACACCCCATCTTTGAGCACGGAATCTCAAAAATTCTCCAGGAGCACTTGCCATGCCTATCACAGATCAAGACCAATGTAGAATGATGTTTTCCTGCCAATTGCAGGTATCGCACTTACTGGGGGTGTGCACTTCCTGGATTTGCAACATTTAACAGCATTATGCAAACACACTGCGAGAGAATGCACACTGTAAGGAAATGTGTTTGCACACTGGCCAATAGAATTAACTGAATGTATCAGGTGTATGTTTCCAGCTGTCTGGGTCCTGTCTGCTACCCAGACAGCCCATTCATCCGGTTTGTACACTGCCACTCTGTGTGCAAACAAAATGCATATAGCCAAAGCCGTTTGTGCTAAGCAGTGCATCGGACAAACAGTGGCCTCCAAAAACAAAAAAGAAAAAGGTATAAAACATGGAGAGTTGGTTGAAATGCAGAAAATTATTCTATGACATACACAGTAGAAACTGTTAGCACACATGAAATATGACTACATAAGTCTGGATCCCAACTCTCACTGCAATGCACCATCACAAAACAGGAGGGGGACTTACCCATCTTTGCCCCACAAACAACTTTGCAGCAAATACATGACGTAATTCCTCACACAACCAAATATAAATAAATGCACACTGATATCAAGGCATGACCTTTTATTTGTAAATGTATTCTATGTGATATATTTGGATGTAGTGCACTTACTGATCATACAACCAGCTATGATTATTCCTGTAAATATACAGCTGTGTCCTACCTTTCTGTGTTTCTTGGTCATTCATCAGTTATCTGACCGGTGCTCACAGACATCCAGGGTGTAATCCAGTCTACATCATTTACCTTAAGATGTGTGAGGATATTCACTAGGAACAGTATGATATGCAGTTGCCATCAAATTAATGGAGGATTGGATACCACAAACAAGCACAGACTGCTGTTTTGGGTGTGGGGAACAAAGGTAGGTTCCTGTTATGGAACATGCAAGGATATAATGTTCTTCCAAGGGGGTTAGACCCAGGCTGAGCTACTGTTATGGCACAAACAAGGCTATGTAGCTCTTGTTACTCCTCTTGTTTTGCATCCTACTGGTTTAATCTTGTGAGGGAGGTGAAGTCGGACACTACTATGTGTCTGATTACTATGTGTCTGATTACTATGTGTCTGATTACTATGTGTCTGATTACTTTTGAACGTCTCTGTGTTATGAATTCCAATTTCAAACATATGGTGCTAGACTAAGGGCATGCAGTGATCACCATTACCTTTTGTAGGTATCAATGTGTGAATCATTGAGGCATGAGGTGTACTACTTGCTAATGGACACATACAAGTCAAATAATACTCTGCTGTCACACGTGACATTAATTTATGTACAAATCTCCCACCCTGTAGTTGCTTACTGTACCGAGTGATGAAATACAAGGACATGTCATAATACTGTTATACAATACAGTACATGTTCAGGACATACCTTGTAAATGCATCAGTTGACACACCTTTAGTTCGGGGCTGAGTGTGATGCAAGCAGTACACAGCCAGTACATGGGGAGGTAAAGGCTGTGGCTCTGAGCTGAGGTCATCAGAGGTCGCAGGGTTCCTGTATTGTGTCTCTGCCCACCCTGTAGCACTTTACAATGTCCATGTCAGGTACATTGTGATAAGTTAAATGTGGCCTGAAAACTCTTTTCTGTCTTGGACTAGGCCTGTTGGCAGCAACAGCAGCATTACCTGCCGCCCGTAACACATACAAAAGGAGTTAAGCAGCAGCGGTAGCTCCTAACATGCAGTCTGTGTAGACTTTCTGTGTCTTTACTCCACTTCTTTTGAAATCCACAAAAAAACTAGCAAGGAGTCTAAATGGTTGTTTTATAACTTGTTGAACAGTTCCACCCGATTGGTTGATTAGCATGCAGTTCAGATGCTTATGCTGTAATTAGCATCTCTGAAACACAGCCTAGATATATGCAATCCAGTAATAATCTACTCCACTATAAAAAGGCAAATGTGTAGCTACCAAACTGATGGTGAGGATACTTGCTACATGTTCAGCAAAGCAAAATATTTCCAAAGCTATCTTTACAGAGGAATACTGAACTCCAGCATGTATGTTGTCATTTATTTACCTACATAACTGGAGAACATCAACATTTGTGCTGTTACAGAGACCTGGTTTAAAGCAGCAGAAAGCACCCCTGTGCTACCAGGCTACAACTCATTCCACACCTTTCAGGCCCAGAAGAAGGACCAAAGCTCTAAAGGCGGTGGTGTCTCCATATACATAAAGGATATGCACACCTCTAGAGTGGTAGCCCAGCATAATGCATCTGAGATACTTCAGGTACAACTCACATTGGGTAAGATGTCAGTTTAGGTAGTAGCCTGCTATAGGTCCCCAACCATGTCCCAAGACTCTCACTCTATATTCTTAAACACCCTGGAATCTATTAGGATCCAACCCAACACACTTATATGGGGTGACTTCAACTACCCCTCCATTAACTGGAAAAACTACTCATGCACCAATACACTTGCTCAACACTTCCTGGAATTCATCGGTTCCAATGCCCTGGACCAGCTCATTCTTAATCCCACTACAGGAAGCAACATCCTTGACCTGGCTATTACTAAATGGGCAACTGTTGCTCTACACCAATAGTCAACTCCTCCCTGGTTAGATCTGAGCAGAAACTAATCACCATGGAAATCCTCATCTCACCCACACCTCCCCCAAAAGTAACCACCATGAATATCTTCTCCAAAGCTGACTTTGGGCTCCTAAAAACAGAGGTGGCTAACTTCACGGCATCCACACCAATGGAAAACAGTTGTATGACTGCCAAATCATACCAATGCACTGTACAAACACATACATAAATGCTTAGAACTAGCCATACCCAACAGAACCAAGACGCTCTCCTCCAAAAAAAAGGAACCCAATCTGGTCGTTCACTGTCATTAATAAACTCTACAACAGAAGGAAGAAACTGTTGCAGAAAAAGATGAAGTCCCAAGACTGGAAAAACTCCCTTATTAGCCTCAACAAAAAGCTGAGATCCGTCATCAAAACCTCTAAAGCTAGCTATGAAAGCAGAATTGCAGCAGACACTAAAAACAACCACAAAGCCTTCTATAATTATATCAAGAATCTCCACGACAATACCCAGATTCACTATGAGCTACTGCACAATGGTACCTCTTGAATTGAGCCAACAGATATTGCCAGCATACTGGCTGACAAATTCAGTGCCAACTTTACCCCTCTCTCCCCCCGCAAAAGGACCATTCATGATACCGGAAGAATGCCAGGCACCTAGCATTACTGCAGCACAGGTTAAAGCTGCACTGTCCAAGACCAAGAATACAGCTTACATGGGTCCCGACAATATCCCTGGCTGTGTTCTACATGAACTACAAAGTGAACTGGCACCACATCTGTGTGCCCTGTTCACTCACAGCCTCACCTCAGGGTTTGTCCCTACCGAATGGCACACTGCTACAGTCATCCCTCTCCATAAAGGGGAGAGCAACTACAGACCCTGGAAATTACCATCCCATAAGCCTGACGGGTCTGATATGTAAGGCTATGGAGCATATAATCATGGACCTAATTAACAAAGATATAGGAAATCTCCAAACTCTAGATCCCACTCAGTTTGGTTTTGTGAAAGGTAGATCATGCCTGCTCAAACTGGTTGACTTCTATGAGGCAGTCACCAGAGATGTGGATGAGGGTAAGGCAGTTCATACAGCCTCCCTTGACCTGGCCGAGGCTTTTGATACCATTCCTCACTCAGGAATTATTGATAAACTCACGAAACTAGGCATCAATCCCTATATCACTAGGTGGGTTGCAAATTGGCTCACAGACAGAACCCACGGCATGAAAGTAGCAGACTCCAAGTCAGACTGCCGACCAGTCATGAGTGGAGCCCCACAGGGATCAGTCCTGGCCCTCTCCTGTTTGGCATCTACTTCCCAGAAGTCCTGCTGTATCACAGACTAGAATGGACTGTTCTTTTGGGGGGTACAGCTGAGTTACTGCTATGGCACATACAAGGACTGTTGCTCTACACCAATAGTCAACCCGTCCCCGGTTAGATCTGACCAGAAACTAATCCCCATGGAAATCCTCATCTCGCCCACACCTCCCGCAAAAGTAACCACCATGAATATCTTCTCCAAAGCTGACTTTGGGCTCCTAAAAACAGAGGTGGCTAACTTCACGGCATCCATGCCAATGGAAAACAGTTGTATGACTGCCAAATCATACCAATGCACTGTACGAACACATACATAAATGCTTGGAACTAGCCATACCCAACAGAACCAAGACGCTCTCCTCCAAAAAAAAGGAACCCAATCTGGTCGTTCACTGTCATTAATAAACTCTACAACAGAAGGAAGAAACTGTTGCAGAAAAAGATGAAGTCCCAAGAGTGGAAAAACTCCCTTATTAGCCTCAACAAAAAGCTGAGATCCGTCATCAAAACCTCTAAAGCTAGCTATGAAAGCAGAATTGCAGCAGGCACTAAAACTACCACAAAGCCTTCTATAATTATATCCAGAATCTCCACGACAATACCCAGATTCACTATGAGCTACTGCACAATGGTACCTCTTGAACTGAGCCAACAGATATTGCCAGCATACTGGCTGACAAATTCAGTGCCAACTTTACCCCTCTCTCCCCCCAAAAGGACCATTCATGATACCGGAAGAATGCCAGGCACCTAGCATTACTGCAGCACAGGTTAAAGCTGCACTGTCCAAGACCAAGAATACAGCTTACATGGGTCCCGACAATATCCCTGGCTGTGTTCTACATGAACTACAAAGTGAACTGGCACCACATCTGTGTGCCCTGTTCACTCACAGCCTCACCTCAGGGTTTGTCCCTACCGAATGACACATTGCTACTGTCATCCCTCTCCATAAAGGGGGGAGCGACTACAGACCCTGGAAATTACCATCCCATAAGCCTGACGGGTCTGATATGTAAGGCTATGGAGCATATAATCATGGACCTAATTAACAAATATATAAGAAATCTCCAAACTCTAGATCCCACTCAGTTTGGTTTTGTGAAAGGTAGATCATGCCTGCTCAACCTGGTTGACTTCTATGAGGCAGTCACCAGAGATGTGGATGAGGGTAAGGCAGTTCATACAGCCTACCTCGACCTGGCTGAGGCTTTTGATACCATTCCTCACTCAGGAATTATTGATAAACTCACTAAACTAGGCATCAACCCCTATATCACTGGGTGGGTTGCAAATTGGCTCACAGACAGAACCCACAGCGTGAAAGTAGCAGACTCCAAGTCAGACTGCCGACCAGTCATGAGTGCAGTCCCACAGGGATCAGTCCTGGCCCTCTCCTGTTTGGCATCTACTTCTCAGAAGTCCTGCTGTGTCACAGACTAGAATGGACTGTTCTTTTGGGGGGTACAGCTGAGTTACTGCTATGGCACATACAAGGGCTGTTGCTCTACACCAATAGTCAACTCCTCCCTGGTTAGATCTGAGCAGAAACTAATCACAATGGAAATCCTCATCTCGCCCACACCTCCCGCAAAAGTAATCACCATCAATCACCACCAAGTCCTGCTGTGTCACAGACTAGAACAGACTGTTCTTTTGGGGGGGATGGGGGGGTACAGCTGTGTTACTCCTATGGCACATACAAGGGCTGTTGCTCTACACCAATAGTCAACTCCTCCCTGGATAGATCTGAGCAGAAACTAATCACCATGGAAATCCTCATCTCGCCCACACCTCCCGCAAAAGTAGCCACCATGAATATCTTCTCCAAAGCTGACTTTGGGCTCCAAAAAACAGAGGTGGCTAACTTCACGGCATCCACACCAATGGAAAACAGTTGTATGACTGCCAAATCATACACCAATGCACTGTACGAACATATACATAAATGCTTGGAACTAGCCATACCCAACAGAACCAAGACGCTCTCCTCCAAAAAAAAGGAACCCAATCTGGTCGTTTACTGTCATTAATAAACTCTACAACAGAAGGAAGAAACTGTTGCAGAAAAAGATGAAGTCCCAAGACTGGAGAAACTCCCTTATTAGCCTCAACAAAAAGATGAGATCCCTCATCAAAACCTCTAAAGCTAGCTATGAAAGCAGAATTGCAGCAGACACTAAAAACAACCACAAAGCCTTCTATAATTATATCAAGAATCTCCACGACAATACCCAGATTCACTATGAGCTACTGCACAATGGTACCTCTTGAACTGAGCCAACAGATATTGCCAGCATACTGGCTGACAAATTCAGTGCCAACTTTACCCCTCTCTCCCCACAAAAGGACCATTCATGATACCGGAAGAATGCCAGGCACCTAGCATTACTGCAGCACAGGTTAAAGCTGCACTGTCCAAGACCAAGAATACAGCTTACATGGGTCCCAACAATATCCCTGGCTGTGTTCTACATGAACTACAAAGTGAACTGGCACCACATCTGTGTGCCCTGTTCACTCACAGCCTCACCTCAGGGTTTGTCCCTACCAAATGGCACACTGCTACAGTCATCCCTTTCTATAAAGGGGGGAGTGACTACAGACCCTGGAAATTACCGTCCCATAAGCCTGACGGGTCTGATATGTAAGGCTATGGAGCATATAATCATGGACCTAATTAACAAAGATATAGGAAATCTCCAAACTCTAGATCCCACTCAGTCTGGTTTTGTGAAAGGTAGATCATGCCTGCTCAACCTGGTTGACTTCTATGAGGCAGTCACCAGAGATGTGGATGAGGGTAAGGCAGTTCATACAGCCTACCTCGACCTGGCCAAGGCTTTTGATACCATTCCTCACTCAGGAAATATTGATAAACTCACTAAACTAGGCATCAACCCCTATATCACTAGGTGGGTTGCAAATTGGTTCACAGACAGAACCCACAGCGTGAAAGTAGCAGACTCCAAGTCAGACTGCCGACCAGTCATGAGTGGAGTCCCACAGGGATCAGTCCTGGGTCCTCTCCAGTTTGGCATCTACTTCTCAGAAGTCCTGCTGTGTCACAGACTAGAATGGACTGTTCTTTTGGGGGGTACAGCTGAGTTACTGCTATGGCACATACAAGGACTGTTGCTCTACACCAGCAGTCAACTCCTCTCCGGTTAGATCTGACCAGAAACTAATCACCATGGAAATCCTCATCTCGCCCACACCTCCCACAAAAGTAACCACCATTAATCACCACCAAGTCCTGCTGTGTCACAGACTAGAACAGACTGTTCTTTTGGGGGGTGGGGGGTACAGCTGAGTTACTGCTATGGCACATACAAGGGCTGTTGCTCTACACCAATAGTCAACTCCTCCCTGGTTAGATCTGAGCAGAAACTAATCACCATGGAAATCCTCATCTCACCCACACCTCCCGCAAAAGTAACCACCATGAAAATCTTCTCCAAAGCTGACTTCGGGCTTCTAAAAACAGAGGTGGCTAACTTCACGGCATCCATGCCAATGTAAAACAGTTGTATGACTGCCGAATCATACACCAATGCACTGTACGAACACATACATAAATGCTTGGAACTAGCCATACCCAACAGAACCAAGACACTCTCCTCCAAAAAAAAAAGAAACCCAATCTGGTCGTTCACTGTCATTAATAATTACATACAGAATAAATACAGAAATAAGCAACTTCTCACCAAAGCAGCAAAGACTTCAATAGAAAATTCACAGCTTATCTCCACCCTACTTTATGCCTCTCCAATATATACCAACCTAAGACAATGCGATCTAAACAAGCTAGAGACCTGCTACAACAAGATCACCAAATTCGCTACAGGGGCATCCTACCGTAGTCACCACTGTCTCTCACTTGCTGAACTGGGCTGGTTTGAACTCCCTCACTTCCTTCAATGGCATCAACTCTCACTCACCCACAAACTAGTAAACCATCCACTAAATGTCCCATCCCTCCAGAATCTACTCCAACCCTATCACACCACCAGACCACTAAGATCCAGCAACAAAAATCACTTGCAGATCACTAAAGCCAATAACTTTGCTGGTGAAGCACAATTCTCTTGCACCATAGCCAAATTATGGAACTCCCTCCCACCCACAATTACCTCCGTACCATCATGCACCCACTTGAAAACTTTACTAAAAGCGCACCTAAAAACATGCTGGCTATGCCCTTGCAACTCCCACTCTAATATCACCCACCCCATCCAACCACTACCTTTCTTTCCACTCCACTAACTACCTTTTATTATAGCAAGCTCAGATGCTCATTAGCCTAGTACTTATTATACAGCAGGAACTTCTTAGTGTAACATTTGTTAATGTCTGTTATGTACTTCACAGATAAAGATTCTAGTTGTCTACTGATGTACTGTGTTCTTCATCTGTAAATATGTTGTAAGTAATTGCTATGTTAAATTGTTAATCGCTATGTAATCCAATGTAACTACTGTCTGTTTATTTTAACTATGGAGCTTTTCTCCCCGGGCCTCCGCTGAAAATGGACCTACGTCCAGTTGGACACTCCCGGTCAACAAATGTAAATAAATAAATAAATAAAGGATATGTTGCCTTTGATAATCTCTTTGTTTTGCATCTTACCTCTTCTTAGTATTTCCCATCTATTGTATGTGTAATGTTTTTCTAGTGGCTACTACTGACTGCCTACCTTAACTGTTTTATCTGCTAACAGTTACTTTGTAGTTATGTGATACTTATGTGTATTATCATTCTGTTGTCTTTTAGGAACAAAAATGTCATTGAGGCGCAGAGTATTGTGGCAGAAAACACTATCATAGTGGATGTGCTCTGTCAACATGGCACTTTTCTTCTTGGAAGGGGTCACCCCAGTATTTCAGGCAGGCTAAGACTATGGCAGCAGACTGTTGAAAACATAGGGGCTGTGTGCAGCCATGGCTGCACTTATGAGCAGGTGCACTACAGGGCCACTTACACAATAACATCTGCATGGAGGCATGCAGCTGCAGTTGCCCGAGAACAGAGGACAACCAGGGGTGGGGATTGCTGCAGAACCACCTCTCACCCCCAATGAGGAATCCCTGGTGAATCTTACAACTCACAGCAGAGTGGCCCACAATATGTGACTGATGTGGGTGCCCCTCCTTATCAGTCCCAGGAAGAGCTTCCAGCTAGGCTTTGTTATATGACCAGCTCAATACTGTTGTATAGTAAAACAATTGAAATAAAAGTTACTTCTGTGTCACATTTGTTTTTTTTTTTTTTTGGGGGGGGTGAATATTAGTACAGTGATAAGCTCAGTTTGGAGCTGTCAGCCATGTTCTTGTTGAAGTAACATGTCATGCTGATTGACAGGAGTACATGTAGTACCCCCTGTCTTACTGTTAAATGTGATGATGCTGGTCTTACCTCTTCCTTAACTTATTTCAGGACTATCAGGAACAGAGCAGCATGGGCCTCCTGCAGATGGTAAGCCAAATCAAGTTATTTCAGTACTGCAGATCAGTTTCTAGAAATATGTAATTTTAGGTCTGTTGTGTGTATTGCTGTACTGTCTGTAATAGTGGTAGCACTGTTAGTTGTTAGCATATATTGCATAATAGTAGTGCAGGTATTAATGCATGCTTGTGTTTCTCCCTTTTTATCACAGGTGATCATGACAGTGGGAGTGTGGGCCCTGTGCCACCTGATGTCGGTGTCTCATCAGACACTGATGATAATGGTGGTGAAACTGAGGCACAGTCGGGGAGGGTGCAGAGGCTAAATCTGACACAGAGGTTGACATCCAGCCACCATCTTCTTTCTCTCTGGACACAGCCAGTAGGCCTATGCCTACCCAGTCCACTGAACCCACAGATATAGGACAGGTGGAGGACGATGACATTGAGCAGGGAAGTGTGACTGCTGTGGCTTCAGTGCCTGTTGAGTCTGGCTGTAGCTAAAGTGTTGGTGAGGTGCCATGCAGGAGGGTTGATAGGGGTGCTCAGAGGGAGCCTACTGTCACTCCTCCACCTGCTGTAGGTTTCTCTTTCCAAGTCACACAATGTATGTTTAGGGCCATCATGGAACCACAGGAATGTTCAGAAAGGTGCTCCAGACAAATGGTTGTGGATGTGGCACAATCTGACATGTGTGTCTGCCTCCACTGTGTTGCTGATTCCTAGGATCAGATGAATAACATGCAGGGACAAGGGGTGCCTGTGATGGACCAAGGGGTGTATGTCATGGGAGGAGCACTGTCTGTGATGGAACGTCTGCTAGGAGGGGAATGGCATCCTCGTAGGCATAGGTCAGCCACAGCATCTTCTGATAGGCACTGTGGCCATTCCCGATTACTCTCCCATAGTGGTAGTACTTCCGCTGGTCCATCAGTGAGAGTGCTATCAACACCCAGGTCATGGTCCTAGGCATTTGCATGAAGGGTGCATGTCTAGCAGACATTGATCATGCTCAGGTAGCAGCACTCCATCTGACCATGGTTGTGGAGATGCCAGTGCAACTCCTGGCAAAGCCAGTTCTTGTGGTTGGGGGCGACAGTGATGAACTGCCACCTCTACCACTCATGGCTCACTGGCTCACACCTGTCCAATGTATCAAGATGTAGAGCTAGCACTGAGCTTGGCTGTGTTCATGCAGACTCTCACACCCCACTTTCAGATGCAGGACTCCTACAGACACACACAGCCTGTCTGATTCCCTTTCTCCTTCACATACATTCACTGACCTTTTGTGTCAGCCTAGGCCTCCTGACTGCCAATTGTACCTGTCAGTTGCATTTGCCTTGCCAGATGCTACAGTGGATACCATCATCATGACAGTACTTTCTGGTGTGTTCTCTTGTAAGGGTTGTAAAGTAAGGAAGTGCAATGTGTGTCATTACTTTATAACCTTTCTCATTAATGTTTTCCAGTACATATGTATGGTGCACATCATAAGGCATGGCATCACATTCAGATCTCAGGATTGTATGACAGCACTGTAGTCAAACTCATCACAACAGTAATACAGTATAATGCTCTCTTTTGCATGAACGTCACCAGACCAAAGCAGTAGCTGGACAGACCACAGTGCTTTCTCATCAAGATAACACAGGGCCTACTAACCATGACAAGTTGTGTGTGGGTAGATTAAAAGACATGTCACCATCATCTGTCTGCTATTGCATTACATTATAAATGTTATTCGAAGCCTATTACGTTTAAGCACTTGGACTTCAGGACAGTTCTGTTACAATAAGAAGGCTTATAGTCTACACTCTGGTGGGAGGAGAGGGTAGCCTCTGCCCTTCTGAGCTGTGAATTGCTGGTTGAATGATTATTGTGTCTGTTACTTTGAAAGTGCCTTAGCTCTGGTTTAAGCACTTGGGTTCTATACCACTTATTTCACACTAGGAAGGTTTGTTGTCTACACTCTTGTTGGAGTGTTCTACTGAATTGTTTTTGTTATTTTATGTAAACTGCTTGTTCTTCTGCTGTGATTGCGATTTTCTGCACTTTGGATTTCGATCACTTCTGCATTTTATAGCATAGGCTCCATTCAGTCTTGCTGAATCTAGACTGTTTGGTATCACTGGAGCATTAAAACCAGCCCTCTTACATTAAGAAGGCCCCCTACATCCTTGTGGCAGAACTGTGCAACCAAGAAGACATCTGAGTTGGGGACTGCTGGAATCAGGCTCACTATTGGCCTTTCCCTCCCTTTGTTTACTTTTTTAAAATAGTTTAACTATGCTTGTATTCCAGAGGTATGCTTTGGGGGAGGGGGTTTGCACTCAGTTTACTGTAGCTGCTCAGAGCTTGCACTGCTGCCCTGCGAGCAACTCAGCTGTGCAGTGTGAAACACTGACATATTTTTGTAACCTTAGTCCTCCACAGAACATTCTGCTATTCTTACACCAAAACCTGGTCCATCTAGACAACACCCCACTAGTTACTACAGTATATACTTTCCATAATGGATAGACAGTTTCCCACCATTTCTCCAGACAGACTGATTTACATGGGCATCCTGAGGTAGCAGAGCACTTGCCTCTTGTATACTGACAATCAGTTACTGCTAAAACAAACTAAAACAACAAATGACAGCTGTATCTATACTATGATACTATGAATTACAAATCAAATATCAAACATGTTGTCAGCACACACAGGTCACCTCTTGCACATAACAAGATCACAACACATAAACCCACATATGCGGAGATACGCACTAGAAACCTAACTAAAGAACAGAGACATCCCAAGTGCAAACTTACTGCACACACTGCAGACCCAACAGAATCAACTACACATAATAATGCACACACCAGTGTCTCAGCCAATAAGCCCCTCAGGCAAAACACCTCAAAACCAAATGTCTTGTTCATAAGTGACTCCATAGTGAGACCCACAGATGTCCCCCTTGACAGGCTGGACAAGGAGAAAGTTACAGTCAGCTGCCTGTCAGGTGCCAGGGTCTGTCAGCTCATGCACGCACTCAAGTCTCTCAACAAGTACCATTATGACCATGTTGCAGTGAATGACTGGAGACGTACCTCACTGTACTATATGAAGGTGCTTGCCTCCCCCATAGTGGCCTTTTTAGGCAATGTAAGAACAACTAAAGTCCCAATGTAAAAGAATCCACTACATACACACTGAAGGTTGTGTTGCTTAATGCAAGGAGTGTAAATCAGAAACTGCACTCACTGGAAGAACTTCTTACCTTGGAAGATGCCTATGTCTGTGCAGACACACAGATGTGGTTCAAGGCTGCAGAGAGCACCCAAGCCATGCATTCACACATCAAAATGTGCTTGAAATAATCAAAGGTGGTGGTGTATACATTTTCTATAAAGACAAATACACCACAAGACTGGTCAAAGAGTACAACTCCATAGCGCTATTCCAAGCCCAACTAACTGTATGTAAACCCCACTTCCATATCATTGTTATCTACAGGTCTCCCACCACAAACCCTGAGTACCACTCTGCCTACTTGGACCTACTTGAGTCACTCACTGTACACTGAAACACCTTGTTCTTGTGTGATTTCAACTATCCTTCCATCAATTTGGAGTCATACATGTGCACAAACACACTCATCCTAAGGTTCCTGGACTTTGTTAACATGCTGTGTACCAGATAGTCTGCACCTCCTCACAAGGGGCTTTAATGTCCTACACTTAGTACTGACCAGCATAGTGGTTCTCTGCACTTACCCATGTGTATACCCCCCCCCCCCCCGGTCAGGGCAGACCATAATTCACTTTTGTTCACATTCACACTCATACCTGACACCCCCTCAAGAGCAGGAAGGATGAAACATTTATCCAAAACAAACTATAGGCTCCTAACAGATGCCATCAATAGTTGCAACCCCCCTGATTCCACTGTCAAAAATGACTGCTATACAGAAGTGTACACACATGGACTGTATAAACACTTATACAAATGTATAGAGGCAGCTGAACATGAACAGATCAAAACAAGTTACTCACAGCAAACAAGCCACTCTAGTGGGCATCAAGCATATGTAGATCTACAACAAGTGGAAGAAAATAATGTCTAAACTCAAGAGGGAACTGACTCAGCAGAGGAAGGACACCCTCCACAGCTTGAACAAGGAAATTATCTATCTTTAAAAGTCCTCTAAAGCCACATACAAACCTAAAGTAGCATCACCAGCTAAAGATAATCAGGAGGCATTCTTTAGCTACATCAAAAATCTAATAGTGAAGGGCCATTTTTGTGCCAAACTAGTAGTGGATGGCACCACTAATACTGACCATGAGGACATAGCAAACCTGCTACCAGACAGTTTGGGGCAAGCTTCACCCCCCTGGTCCCCACCAGACATACCCCAAAGCATACCTGTCACCAGTCCTCTACCTAGTAACCTCCTATGAACCTAAGGTGACATCTGCCTGGGTTCCAGGCCATGGTCTGATCCTACCCTGGTGGGATGGTTGTATATGCAATAATCTGATATAGCTGATTACATCAGCATTGTCTGTTGAGCATATGGTGATAACAGTGTCCTGCATGCCGGTGTAAAGGAATCTCTGTAATGTCTGTGACACACACATACATACACACACACACACACACACACACACACACACACACACACACACACACACACACACACACACACACACACACTTGACTGTACTGGGAACAGAACCCCTACCTATCTAAGGACACAAACTACAGAACACAGTAATACATGCAAGAACCAAAGCACAAGTCTGATTTTTACATGTCTGTAGGTCAACTTATAGTGGATGAGATCAGCAGGCCTTGTGGGAAATAATAGGTTGTGAGAACTGCATGAAATGGATGTGTATGTTTCTCCAAGTATGAAAAGACATGCAAGCCATGCCATTGGAGAAGTAACTGTAGGATAGCACATCTACTCTGCTGAGTAGACACACACACACACACACACACACACACACACACACACACACACACACACACACACACACACACACACACATACACTTGACTGCAGTGAGAACAGAACCCCTACATATCTAAGTATACACACAATAGAACTTAGTACTTTATGCAAGCAATACAGCACAGTCTGACTTCTACATGGCTCCAGGTAAACCTATGGTAGATGACAGCAGCAGGCCATGTGGAGGACAACATGTAGTGAGGGCTGCACAGGCACAGAGAGTCATAGGTTCATATGAGGCCAGTAGCCTAACTGTAGAGTGTGCCCTAAGTGTGTAAAATCCTAGCTGTGTAAAAACATAAGCAACCTTATTGAGCATAGTTGGATGTTTGAGTTTAGCAGATCAAGGTTGTCAGCCCCACCAAATGGCCCTGTCCATGAGGGAGCACATTACATTATATATTACACTTTGAAATGTGGTTGACATGTCTGTTAAAAAAATTAATGAGCCCTCAGGGTTGTATTGCTTGGGGGATTTGACAACATATGTATGTATTGTGAATACTGTATATAATGTATACTAAGAATGTGCCCTGAAAAACTGATCACATGTACAGAAGATTAACTGAATTTGGACTGTTACCTCCAGAGAGAGAGAGAGAGAAGTGAAAGCAATGTAACATGTTATACATCCAAGTGGAAAGAAACAAATATGCCAAGTAGATATGTTTGTAACATGGAGAGCTATGTATGGGCTGATTTATTTTTTGGGACAGATGTCATTTTTCTTTGGGAGAGAGAGGAATATCGGGGAAGGGCAGTAGGTATGTCTGGGGAAGGTAAGCTGACAGGGTGAGGAAGCAGTTGCTGGCAGACAAGACATACAAGAGAAGACACAGGGGTGGTGAAAAACACAAGAGGTGGGTGAACACCATAGTTGGGGTTAGGGTGTGGACCTGCAAACCCATGGATGTCAAGCTGGATGACAGTGAGAATCAAGTCCTCACCCACTGAACTGTCATTACTGTCACCTCACTGCACCGATGGCTGCAGTGTCTGACGTCTGTGTCTTCTTGTGTTATGCGGTACAATGATGGAAAGCAGTATGTCTGTTTGTCATAGGCATGTGTTCACAGTGTGGCACACAATCCTACACACCATCCCTGGCAGTTCTTCTCAGGTAATAAAATCACCCCTCTGCCACTGCTCCCCAGAAGGAATCACAGGCCTGCCTCTGGGATAGAAGTACCTGAGGGGCCAGGTAGTGCAGGGGCAGCAGAAGGGGTGCTACCAGGTTGTGGTTCATACTTGCCTGTGCCTTGGATTCATAGCCAGTGGAGTGGAGGCAGAAGGATCCTGTGGACCAGGCCTAGTGTAGATCAGAGCACAAGAGTGTGCATGCTATATCTTTAAGAATCATGCAATGCTGTATGCACACGTATAAATTACAGACACAAGCAATCCCTACTGCCATTTTGAAGGAGCAGCCAGAGAGAGCATGCATGACCACAGTTGTCAGTTTGTATATAAGTTGCTTAAGTTAAAGTCAGTAAGCCTGTATAGTAATGTGTTTGTATAAAATAAAGCTCCTTAAACAGAACCCACAAGAACCCACAAAGACTCTTCTATTGTGTCCTAGATAGACGAGCGACATCTACCCTCTGTGCTGTGGGGGGGGGGGATAAAAACAACCCCCCCAAAAAAGGAGAAAATAAGGGTTGGGGTGAGAGATTGCACAAGTTGTCTTATCTGCCTGTTTTGGCTGAGGAGGATGGTCTTCCAGTTCTGGGTTCTTCCTTTTGTATCTGTAAACAGCAGCTTCTTTTGCTTACTGTATAACTAATATTGACAGACATGTGTCTGTCCAGAACAAGATAACAGTGTCCAACAGGCTGCTGTAGAAGGCTCACTGTAATGTCCAGCAACAGCTTACAAACAGACACGCATACACACACACCTCCATTTGACTACAGTGAGAATAGAACCCATACTTATTAAGTACACAGACTACAGAACACAGTACTTAATACAAGAGCCATGTTTCAAGTCTGACTTGGAGTGTGTCAGACAACACTTTGTAGATGATGACATCAGTAGTGTCTATTGAGAACAAGATAACAGTGTCCACAGGCTGCTGTAAAGGGCTCACTGTAAAGTCAAGCAACAGCTCACTCACACACACATCAGCCCCCCTATTAGACTGCAGTGAGAATATAACCCTACCTATCTAAGTACACAGACTACAGAACACAGTACTTAATGCACAAGCCATGGCATAAGTCTGATTTTGACAGGACTGCAGGTGAACTTGTAGTAGATGACATCAGCAGGCCAAATGGGAGACAAGAGGTTGATAGACTTGCACAGGCACATTGCTTCATAGTGTCATATGAGGCTAGTAGCCTAATAGCAGTAGGCTGTTAAGAAGCTTAGCTGTGTAACAACACATGTACTCTTATTGAGCATACTTGGCTATTTGAGTTTTGTAGAGCAAGGCTGTGAGCACCACCAAGTGGCCCTGTCCATGAGTGAGCACACAATATTATATATATAACAGTTTGTATTGTGGTTGATATATGTGTGAAAAAAATAATGAGACCCCAGGGTTGTAGTGCTTGTTTAGAGTGGGTTGGGGGGAGCAAATGGATGTAGCGGAAATATATAACATATAGTTATATTGTGCCCTTAGTATGCAATGTTTCCACATGTAGTTTTATGTCATGCAAAGAAACTGGACAATATACACCAATAATAAAATATCATATATACAATTTCATAGCGCAACAAGCATTGGATTTGCATTATGGTTAACAAAGTGTACACATATGTGAGACAGGCCTTTTTGCGTGTAGGGAAGCAGTTTGTAAACGTGAGCTGCATTGCTAATTTTTCACAGTCCTTGTTTGTGATATATATACATGCTACTATTCCCCAGTCCCTTCTGTACTCCAGACCAGCTTTTCTCCATGGCTACAAGCATTAAGTGAACATAGCCATTTTCTATTTTTGGGTGTCTGCTTTCTAGGCAATCTGCTTTTTTCCTGTTTCAGCAGTGTTGCGCTTCGAGCAAACAAGATAAGCTTAGCCAAACTTCTTTTTGGGATGCGGCGCATAAACCCCCCCCCCCCCAAGAAAATATACTTGTTTTCCCACCTTTCTAAGCTAGTATAGTCCAGTTTTCAGGTTAGTGCTGAATTCAGGGCTGTGTTACAAGTTTCTGTGTTTGCTCATACCTTACTTGGATAGAAGGAGGTTTCTCTGTTCACTGTGAGAGAGTGAGCCTTGAGCAGCCTATCTGTCCCTGGAGGAGTGGTTTCAGCCCAGAAATTAGTAGTTTATTGGCCATTTTGGGCTAATTTATATCTCTTTCATTTCCCTGCTATAAAACCCACATTTGCACGCCGGGTAGCTAGGGTATAACTATTCCTGGCTCCACAAAGTCTACTCTTCAATTTTTCCCTTGGAACTAGACAAACATTCAACTTAAGCACTCATACCATTCACTTCTCATACCGGCACTTGCTCAAAACTCATAGCACTAATAACCCTTAGCACTAGACCCCCCCCTATACTGCAGAGAAGGACAAGGCTCCTTATTCGACCTTACCAGCCAATCAGTAAAACAGTTCACTGTACCTATCCAGGCATGTCAAAAGGGCAGTTTCAGTGTACTCTCTGGTCCAACTGGTGAATCTGGGCATTTTGAGGCAATGTTACAACTGTCTCATGTACACAGACAACCCTCTCCTCCTTCCACCAAACACTAATAAATGCGAGAGATGCAATTATACAGCCAAACTGGAAGCTAAGCTCTCTCAATCCAAGACTGGACCAGGCAGTCAAGAGGAGAAGGGAATTACTTGCATCATACCACCAGTCTCACATAGACCTATGAAACCAGCACCTGCAAAAAAACACACATAGATACATGAAAACATACTCGGAGGTTCTAAATAAAAATCTGCAGAAGCAACAGAGACCTCCAAAGCAGACATCCAAGCAACCTTCAGCCCCAACACAAACCATGAAACACATACTTCACAAAATCAGTGTGCCACACAATCACAGCCCTTAAGGAAAAATAACATACCCAACACACACTGCACACTGACATCCCACTCACTAGGCTGAACAAGGAGAAGGTTACTGTTAGCTGCCTGTCGGGTGCCAGGATCCGCCAGATAGCATAAGCACTCAGGTCACTCCAGAACAAGTACAAATATGACTCTGTCATTGTCCATGTTGGTGTGAATGACCTGAGCCGTACCTCCAGGGACTATATGAAAAGAGACATGAAGGAACTCTCTGATCACGTAGCTCAGGCCAGTATGACCCTGACCCTGAGTAGCATCCTACCCTCACCAAGAATGATATCACGGTATAGAGAAAAAATTATAAATTTCAACAATTGGCTAAGCTTCTGGTGTCATTCAAAGGGGATCCAGTGTCTGTCAGCCTGGGATGACATGCTTGACAAGCCACGCTGCTTCGCTAGAGATGGCTTGCACCTGTCACCCTTAAGCTTTCAAATACTGGCCAAGGCTCTTGCCACTCCCATAGTGCTTTTTTTAGGTAAGGCTCAAAAGACAAACCCACCATCGTAAATAGCACAAGTAACAAAAAACTGAGGGTAATGCTACTCAATGCCAGAAGTCTAAACCTCAAAATGCACACACTCGAGGCACTCCTCAGTATGGAGAAAATCGATATATGTGCAGTAACAGAAACCTGGTTTAAGGCTCCAGAGAGCACCCCAACACTACCAGGCTACAACTCATACCATACATTTCGGCCACAAAACCCGGACCGAAATACAAAAGGCGGGGGAGTATCCATATTCATCAAGGATACCCACACCTCCAGGTTAGTGGCACAGCACGATGTTTCAGAGATCATCCATGTGCAACTAACAATGGGCAAAACTGCTATTCAAATTATAGTTTGATACAGATCACCCACCATGTCCCAGGATCCCCACTTCACATTCCTGGAAACACTGGGAAACATAAAGGTCCTACCAAGCACCCTGATATTGGGTGATTTAAATTACCCAAACATTAACTGGGAGAACTACTCAAGTACAAACTCCCTTGCCCCACATTTCCTAGAATTTATAAACTCAAATGCCCTGGATCAACTGGTCAATACCCCCACCAGAGGTGACAACATATTGCACCTGGTCATCACCAACATGGGCGACCGGTGTTCCACACTGGAGGTCAACCCCTTGCTGGTTAGATCTGACCATAAACTAATCACTCTGGATACCCACATTCCGCCACCACCCCTGGTCAACAGAAAAAGCAGAAGCCGTTTGGTTCGACCCAATAAAAACAAACAAAATAACCAAACGGAAAGTACCTGCACAGCCAAGCAAGCAAAATAAATCCACCGGAACCAAGATAAAAACCAGATGTTTTAATAAATATCCACAAAGCTTTAGTTGGTTGAGCGCTTTCACTCGTCACAGCGAGTTTCATCAGAACAATGATTAAATGCGCCTGTAATCAATTTATATAAAAAATGGCGCCAAAATGACATTAATTAATAAATGTTAACTTTAAAAAACAACATTTAACTGTATAATATAATAAACTTTGTACAAATATAATCATACTAAAATATTATAAAAACCTGTTGTGTGTTCCCCTAAATCAATTGAATATTAAGTTAATATGACATAACTAACTACCTTTGTATGTGCTTACTCATATTAATGTATGTAATGTACCCTTGTGTAGCTGGAAGCTATTTAGCTATTCAACATCAACAAAGACTTTATTGATAAAAAATCATTTAATCCTGGAGCAGTAATGGCATCTGTTAGTACCTGCCAATAGAGCTCCCTATACGCTAAAAAGTTTTTCATATTACCTCCCCTAGGGTTTCTCTTAATAACTTCTAATATAGCAAACTTGAAATTGTGTTCTGCTCCTTTTTCCTCCGTATGCCTTGCTAAGGCATTCTTAGTATCCTTCTTTCTGATACAATAAAGATGTGAGTATATTCTTTGTCTAAATTGTCTCTCGGTCTTCCCAATATAAAATGAGGGACAGACCGAACATACAGCTATATATACTAACATCTTCGTCCTACAATTGCCTTTAGATGCATAGATCTTATTCCTATTGCTATTTTGTAACATTATGGGGCTATTTTCATATATGCTGGAACATTGATTGCAAAACCCACATTTACTTGTGTGTATATCAATTCCTTTCTTACATCCAATGTTTACTTGCAATAAGCTTTTAATATTTTTGCCCATTTTGTTAATAAAACGAGGATTGATGCCAACTATATCAGCTACTTCCTTTTCATCTGTCAATAGATGCCAGTTCTTGTACATTATATCTTTTATAATATGACTAAATGGCCCATATTCTAAGATACAAGCTCTATTAAAGTCATGTTGTCCATTGCTTCCTGAAGCTCCTAACTCAATATTATTAGTAACTGATGTACTAATAAATTTTGGCACCGAATTATGGGGATCATTAATAACTGATATGTCAAAGAAACCACCGTGAAAAACTTTTCAAAAGCAAACTTCACGTTACTTAAGACTGAGGTGGGAAGTTTCAAAGCCCCCCATGCTAAAGGATAACGCTGTCCAAGCTGCAAAATACTTTACTAATGCACTCTACGGGCACCTACAAGAATGCATGGATCGTACTATCCCAAACAAAACCAAGACTCACTCCTCCAAGAAAAGGAAACCAGTCTGGTGGACCCCTGCCATAAACAAGCTATACAATAGAAGGAGGAAACTAGTACAGAAAAGAGTAAAATTCCAAGAAGGGAAGACATCCCTGATCAGTATCAGCAAGAAACTATGTTCCCTCATAAAATCATCCAAGGCTAGCTTCTAAAGAAAAATTGCCATGGACTCCAAAGATAATGACAAGGCATTCTTTAGCTATGTCAAGAATCTAAGTGGCAATTCTCAGATCTGCTCGGAGGTAGTGCAGAATGGCACAAAATATACTGAACTGTCCAATATAGCCAACATCCTGGCAGACAGGTTCAGTGCAAACTTCACCCCCCTTCTCACTCCTAAAAGGGCCCATAACTATACCAGAAGAATGTAGTGCCCCTGAAATCACAGACACTCAGTTTAAAACAGCCCTCTCCAAAGCCAAAAACACAGCATCAATGGGACCGGACGGTGTCCCAGGCTACGTACTACACGAGCTCAAAGATGAACTAACCCCTCACCAAACACAACTGTTTAAACTCAGGCTCTCCACAGCAATGGTTATTCCACTCCACAAAGGTGGAGCCACAATGGACCCCGGGAACTATCGCCCTATAAGCCTGACTAGCTTGGTCTGCAAAGCTATGGAGTGCATCATCATGGATCTCATTAACAGAGAAATTGGAAACCTCCAAACACTGGACCCTACCCAGTTCAGCTTTGTTAAGGGCAGATCATGCCTCCTAAACCTGGTGGACTTCTTTGAGACAGTTACCAAGGCTAGAGATGAGGGAAAGATGGTCCACACAACCTAGCTAGACCTTGCAAAGGCCTTCGACATAATTCCCCACTCAGGTATTATAGACAAGCTCACCAGCCTGAACATAAACCCCTACATCAAGAGATGGGTTGCCAAATGGCTCACGGACAGAACCCACATGGTAAGAGTTGCGGGAGCTAGGGCTGACTCTAAACCAGTTACAAGTGGCATTCCCCAGAGCTCAGTCCTAGGACCCCTCCTGTTCAGCATATACTTCTCAGAGGTACAGGCAAGCACAGGATGACTATGGCTGACCAAGTTCGCAGACGACTGCAATCTAGGGGCTATAACTGACTCTCTGGCTGACACAGACATCCTCCAAAAGGGTCTCACTGAGACAGATACCTGGTGTCAAAACCATGGCCTCAAGCTAAATGCCAAAATGTGCATAGTCATCCCCTTTGGAAAAAACAATGTACCAAGAGGATCACTGGCCTCAAGCAGATGCCCTATGCAGCTCAACTGAAGAAACTCCAGCTGTACTCGGCTGCATACCACCTACTCAGAGGTGATCTCTGCCTGACATACAAGGCCATGTCCAACCCAGAATTGATGGACATGCTCCACCTAAAGAAAACCATATCCTCTCGAGCCACACGCTCCAGGGATCTAAACCTCACCACAACAATAAATAGGACGTGCTGGAGGGATAGATTCCTGTCCCAGAGACTTCCCATGCTCTGGAACAAGATTCCAATCTACATTAGGCAGAGCTCCTCGCTAACCCTCTTCAAGAGAAACCTTGATGAGTGGATGGGAAACAGAAAGTTGACCCCAGGGATCACTTCAATGGCTCTGCTGGACAGAGGCACAGGGAACTAATCTAAGGGGTCAGTGAAAGCCAACACATTCCAGCTAGGCTTATAAACGCCTTCGGGCAGATAGCCTCGTACCTACCTATGAACCTATTAAAAGAAGACAAAAAGGAAAAGAGAATACAAACAAGGGACACATATGCAACATCTGTAAAAGCACAGTAAACATTGATAGTACACATCACAAATTTCCATATATGTCAGGATTTGAATCCACACACCAATATATCTTCAGAAAACAGGATGAATGCCTAAGTCCTCTTTGCCATACAAATAGCTTTTCATCAATGAAATTAAGTCATTCTTCATACAACCAACTGCATCAGAATGTACACTGCCATCAAACGATCAGCTGTGATTTGCACAATTAATTATCTTTACTATATTTAGAAATACAGCAGTTAAGTGATCACATAACCTGTCATAATTATGCTTACAAATATATCTTACCTTTCTGTGTTTCCTGGTCATTCATCAGTTATCTAACACATGCAGTGTGTAAGCCATTCTATATCATTGGCCTTAACATGTGAGAGGATATTAAGTGGGAATAAAATGATATGCAATTGCCAACAAATGTCCACGTTGGACAGCACAAACATGCATATCATGTTCTTTTTAGCGGTAGCAAATCTGAGTTACTTTTACGGCAGAAACAAGGATGCACTCCTCTTTTGGGAGGTGGGACAAAGCTTAGTTGCTATTATGATACAAAAAAGTTTGAAGTCTGGCACTGCAATGTGTATCATCACTTTCTAACTTCTGTCTTTAATGATTTACCGATACAAAAGTATGCTGCTAAACTGAGGCCATGCAGGGAACATCAGTATTCTTCAGAGGTGTGACTGTGTGACTCTTTTATGCCTGTAGCCTACTAATGGACAAACCCAAGTAAAATAAGTGCCTGGTGTCACATGTTAAGATACTTTCTGTACAAATCCACCAATATTTATGTGTTTGCTGTACCAAGTTAGGACATACAAGCATATGTCTTAATATTATTAAAGAATACACTCTAGGTTCAGGACTTGCAAATGCAGCAGTTAACACACCTTTAGTCCAGGGCTGACTCTGTCTGATGCAAGCAGTACATGACCAATACATGGGGAGGTAAAGGTTTTGTGAGCTGCCAGGCATCAATTTTTCCTATATTTATGTGAGTAGGAGAAAAGTAGTAGGTCCCTAGATGGTCAGTGAATGTGCTGTGTGTTGTCTCTTAGCCAAAGCAAGGGCATACTAAGCATGCCTACATCTACCTACAGGGACAACAACTGGGAGTTCCTCCTCTGAGTCCTCCTCTGGCTGTGGCTGTGGTGATCTAGGCATTGGTGGGGAGATGTGTGGTCCTTTCCCCTGCTGATCCTGTTGCAGATGTTTCTACAGGGTCAGATTGTGGAGCATAGCACATACTGTGAATATCTATGTACGTGTGCATTGATTATACTGCAGCGTTCCACCACATATATCTAGACATTGGAACTGTGACTTCAGAAGCCCAATCGCATGCTCTATGATGTTTCTAGTTTGAGCATGTGCCTCATTATGGCATTCTTCCTTGGGTGCATGTGCACTTCTAATGGGTGTCATTAGCCACAGTTTGAGAACACAGCCAGCATCCCCCAGTAAAAGGCCCTATGGGATGTCCCCCGTAGCAAACATCTGGTAGAGCTGTGATGTGTACCAGACATGGGAGTCATGATAACTGCCGGGGTTGCCAGCACATACATTCAAGATAATTCCATGGGCATTACACATGACTTGGCAGTTGATGGAGTGGTACCCCTTGCAGTTAATGTACAAGTCGTCACTCACTAAGAGTTTGGGTCATGCCTGAATAGGGTCATCTGACCTGTAAACCAACTGCAATCAATCAATTAATAAATACACAGATTTACTTGAACCATTCTAGAAATTAAACTTGTAGAAAGGAATCATACAACAAGAAATGTTCTCACAAGCAGAGAAATAATAACCAGTTGTTGTTTGTCTTTTCAGCTTTTCCCGGTTAGGGGTCGCCACAGCGGAACTCCGGTCCGCTAATGATTGGCAGTAGATTTTTATGGTGCTGAGTTGCCAGCCCTACACCCATTCATGCATGTCTTTCGAAGGCCACTCGACCGTGGGGAGGACATGCAGACTCCACACAGAAGGCACTCCAGATGAGAATTGAACAGGAGAACCTCTTACTGTGAGGCAACAATGCTACCTCTGTACCACCGTGGCTTACAGAAATAATAACCAGTACTCTTTTTGAAACAACCATATTCCATACATATTCCATAGAAATTGCCCATGATATGGAATAGACTTCCCATACATGTCAAGCAAAGCACCTCACTGGCCCTCTTCAAGAGAAATCTTGATGAGTGGATGGGAAATAGAAAATTCACCCTGGAGATCACTCCAGTGGCTCTACTCGACAGAGGCACTAGAAATTAAGGTTGGGTGGCACGATGCCAGGGTAATCCTATGGGCTAGGCTTGTAAAGGCTCCAGGGCCATTAGCCTAGTACACATCTATGAACCTATATAGTGTATGCAATACCATGATTATACTCTGAAATTTGAAAAAAAAAAAACTTGTAAAGCACATCTTAACAGTGCTTTGAGGTGTTTAACAAAAGCTTGCTAAGCATCACTAAATGCTGTTAAGATTGGGTCTCTGCACTAGGAACTAGCAGCAGTGCTATCCAGCAAAGGACAATGGCTTTAAAAGCTGTTAGAACTTCACTCTGTAAGATTTAAAAGCAGAAAGTGTAGCACAACAAAGTGTTTAACAGCTTTTACAGAGGGCCACTTTATTTCTGCCTGTTTGACAGAGCTGAATGCTTTATCAATTTTCAAATATTATGAAAGCTTGTAAAACATTTTGTTCTCCTGCTTTTGTTTTCTGTAACTGTTAGTACATGGAGCTGATTAAGGTACATGCACTAGAAGGAATTATAATTGGGTCTCTGATCATAGCCTTCTATTAAGTGTCCTTGACGTGGATGCCAAGAAACTTGCCTCTCAGGCTTCACTCTCAAGTTTCACTCCTCAGGTTAATTTCCTGGCATCCATGTTTTGAACACATAATAAGCTTCAATAGCATATCTAGGGTGGGGTGAAGGGGGTAACTGCCCCAGGCACAAACTGTTGGGGTGGGCATGATCCAACAATTCCAACTGTTGTTTACTGCATACTGATTTTTAAAAGCCAGTATTGCATTTGCAGTCAAACCTGAGACATACAGAGCTCTGGAAGTGGTCTGAACTATAGTAATCTATTGCTACATTTGTAGCAACCACTTTACTACAGCTTGAATGATTTATTTTTTGTTAAAGTAAATCCTGAGTGCTGTAGCACTCTTTGCAGAGTATAAACTTTAGCATCTGCTTGCTACATTGTAGAAAACAGTTTGCTACAGTTTAAAAGAAAGATGTTTTTATTGTTTTAATTAAAACCTGAGCATTGTACATTGTTTGTACAATTTCATAAGGGTTCTAGTTGAGTCTAAAAAGTGAAATGTAGCTAAAATTGAAATTTTGTGGTATTATCATACAATGAAATTAGATCAGTGACATACTAGTCTATAAATAAAGTTAATTATTTGATGACTAAGTACTCAGTAACTAAGACATAAATACATTTATTTTTTTTCTTAAAACAAAAGGTGGGAGAGGGGGAATAGAACATTTATCCATAAATATGCTGAGTGAATTCCTTCTGATTAGGTCCCACTAACAAAAAATCCTGATTGCCAAGTATTGCTAGTGATCACAAGTTTTGATCACGAAGCATTATTGTACATATCCTGTGGTTGCCGAAATGGTGATTGTACACACATGGAGAAGAGCAGACAGCTAGTGTTAAACAGCATTAGCTGTTTCCCTTTCTCATACTTATGTGATCTCATAGTTAATATATAAAAGTAGCAGGAGTTGTAGATACACAGCCCCTCATGTGGGAGTGCATGAGTTTTATATCACCCACATCAATATTTACTTATATACTTTAATCTTTAAAATTGTGTGCAGTTACTCATTTCAGGGTTGACTTGGTATGTATGAATGTTACCAGCCTTTGCAATATGTGTGGGCTTTCATTAATTGAGCTGTGATGTGTTGACTATGTTTCTGGCAATAGCTCGTCCTGTAGCCAGTGTAGCATATGGTGTTGTAGCTTTAAGACATTGGGAGTAATCTGACTGGGTGTAGATACCATGTGATCCTTCCAGCAGTACTTAGTATTCACAGTGAAAACTTCATGGAGGGATGGTAACACATCTGTGTTGTCTGAGTCATTACTGGGCATTTCACCAGACATTATAAATGTTTCACATTATAATGATCGCCGAGGAGCTCCACAGTTTGCGCATGTCGCCTTTTGGTGCTGAGGACAAAACTATGTCAACCCTGGCTGCAAAGTACCTGTGCTTATCCTGGGTTGTAGGTTAAAGGGTCTCATAGAATCCATTCACTTATTTGATAAGCAAATGTATATATAATATAATATAACATAATATAATAAAAAAGGAAAGAGAGGTAATCCTGAAAGCTCAAGTCACGTCTTGTTTCCCACCTGTGACCCAGAGTGTGTTAGGACTAGCAAAAGGCAAGAGTACAAAAGATCAGTCCTAATAAAAATCACTTTAGCTATCGGATCTAGGAGACTGTCTCCCTGATACCCTCCTTGTAGGAGGAATAAAGATACCTTGATGAACTTTCAGGAAGTTTATTCCATTAAGTAGGTAGACGGATGAGAGTTCTTGTTCTAATGCAGTATGTTCATTAGAACAAGAACACTCGTCCATCTGCCTACTTAACTAAATTAACTACTTGAAACTTTAACAAGGCATCTTTATTCCTCTCACAGGGAGAGAATCAGAGACAGAGTTTCCTAGATATCTAGCTAAAGTGATTTTATTTGGACTGATCCTTTGTACTCTGTTTCATATAAAATAAAAGTGGGAAATCTGTAGCCGTATATCTAGAATTCATGTAAGCTAATGTGAAGATGTGTAAGGAGAATAACAAGATTCTTTGTGGCATTAATTCTTCAGCAAGTAACATTCTCATCTTCGATGCTACGAAGATCAACATACTGTGGGTTCTAGAATTATACCAAATGCTTGGATTCAGATTCCAGTACTGACTCTGCGCTGTTGCATAAGGGAAGTACTGCACTCCTTGGAGGTGTCATCCTTCAGATTAGATGGTAAACCAAGGTCCCATCTTCTTGAGCTGGTGGTAACAACTGGGAGTTCCTCCTCTGAGTCCTCCTCTGGCTGTGGCTGTGGTGATCTAGGCATAAGGTGGGTGTAAAAGATCCCGTGGACTTCATTGAAAATGGATTAGGGGCATTTTCTTTGTGCTCTTGTCAAATTACCCCGCTTGTTATGAAAATCAACTCAGGTCTATTCTGAAAATAGACTGTATGATGGCTCAAAATAAGTATCAGTTTTCCTGTGTATTTACTGAAATACAGGAGTAAATCAGATAGTTTTTCCTGAATCCTGGAAATGTCCCCTAATAGTGTTAATCTCATGGAAGTTAACCTGTAAAGAGAATAGAACTACAGATATGTGTCCGTGTCACTTGTCTTGTCTAACTAGTATAAAAGGTTGCTTTTAATACATGTTGGTTTCTGGATACCTTCCAGATTAAAGCATTCATTTTATGCCAAGATACAGCACAAGTACATCCATCTCAGTACTGAAAGACTCAAAGACACTGTCCTGAAAGGGGCAGACAATTACCTAATAACTGTTAGTGTTCATATGACAAAAAAAATATATAATCATGTTCACAGTTAACTAAAATACTAACTAATCTGGGCTTTGGAAAAGGAGTTATTTAGCAGCTCAAAAACAACCTCTTTACTGTATTTTTCAGACTGCTATAAACAATACCATCATCTTTAGACTACCTGTACAAGGGAGCTTAACAAAAGTCAATGCAGAGCAGTATGTTGTCTGGACTGGATCCATTGTCCTTAGCTGATGATACAATGCTGACCAAAATAGCAATTGGCCCATGCATAAAAGAACAAAAGCTTAACTATTAATCTGAAAAAGATAAAGGAGAACCTAGGTTATTCTCAGGGGACAGTTATAATGTAGACCACTCCATAATAAAGGCAGTGATGTTTGAAGTCTGTCCCCACCTTGATATTTCTGCAGGTAAGCCCTAGGTACTCATCCATTCTGAAAGAAACCAGTTGGAAATAGGTTGCTTCTTCAGATGCACAGTACATAGATGCATCTACAGCTTTCCTTCAAAATGATATGAAATGATAATTTATTAACTGATTACACACTTCTTTCATGAGAGACAGAGACATTCCTAACACTCATTTGGGTGTTAAACAAAAAAAAAATAAACTTGGCTAGGATGCCAACTTGTCTTACAATGCCCACTCACACACCCCTATGGACAATGTGGAGGATAGCCAGTTTACCACTAGCATATGTATATATTTGAGATGTAGGCAAAAACATAAGAGTGACTGAAGAATTACCTAAGAGTGATTGCAAAAATTAACCATCATCTTAAGGTATGCACAGAAATAAACCATTTCTCTTCCTTAATGAATATAGAACTATTAACCTGGGGTCTTGCACCCTCATCTAGTATATGGCCTCATGCTGTTAACTATGATAAGTGAAGGTAGCAGCCAAATGCTAAATACCACACAAGTAAGAACAGATAAATTCATTCTCCAGACTCCACAAAGTGGCAATAATGTGCTCTGTGTTATACAGACTAAACTGTCTAGGCAATAAGGAGGAGATGGATTTATTAATCTGCAGGGTATTAACTTATTTGCAGGGTACCTGTTTAGTTTAATCTCATCCAGGTGAGCGCTGGAGACTGAACAGGCAACCCAGCAACAGAATATACCTTGCAGTGAAGTATGGTGACCTTGAAGTTTGTTACATTAGTCAGTCTAGGCTGGAGCTTTATATCTCTCACAGAACTGGACAACATCCATCAGCAGCACTAAGTGCTACACTTGCTGGTGTGACTATACTGAGCACACTCTGCAGTGCTCTGTGTCACATGTGCAAAGAATTTATGTGTGGCTGCATAGATTCTTTCTAAGGCAAGCAGCGATATATGAAGTTCAATGGAGCTGCTGAAGAGATTACTCCATGGGGAGTGAGAGTGTAGGCCACTACACTGGACCTGAAGCTGGCCTGCTTCCTACCACCCAACTCTAGCCAGACAGAGAACAAATGGGCTGACTGGGCTCCAGGGTAGGAATGAATTGGTTGTAGGCTTCTATTCTAGCTTGAGGGTTCCTTGTTATCACCCTGATAGAACAAATGGTCCAGATGAGAACAGGTAGAGAAGAAATCAGGCAGGACTAATGAAAGTATAAGAACAGAGGGAGAGGAAAATATTACTGTATTGCTCAAGGGACTTTCCAGATTTTTGGTAATCTAGCAGCAGTTAAACCAACCACATCCAGTTTGCATTCATGCTTGGAAATTCATTTGCAGTCCAAGTCAGACAGAATCATAAGGCTTTTTTAGTTACTTTTATAAGCTCAAAAGCACAATGCAGCACTGCACTGAGCTAATTGTGAATGATATTACCTACACTGAGGCTGAAGCTACAGCCAACATACTGGTTAATACATTCAGCTCTAGCTTTACTCCTCTCTCTCCTCCATCTCTTCCTCAATTTGTTTGTGTCTTTCATCTTTTCTCAGTTAAGGGTCGCCACAGCGGAACACCGGTCCGCTAATGATTGGAAGTTGATTTTTTTACATGCCGAGTTACCAGCCCTGACGCACAACCTTCAACGAAGGTACACCCATTCACGCATGTCTCCACGCAGAAGACACTCTAGCTGGGAATCGAACCGGACAGCGTCTTACTGTAAGGTGACAACACTACCGCAGTATATACCTTAATCTATCTTGCCTCCAGCTATCACACAAGACCAAGTCCTAAAAGTGCTATCAAAAGCTAAAAATACTGCATTGATGGGTCCTGACAATATTCCTGGATGCATCTTAAATAGCATGAAGCATGATTTACGAACCCCTGAAGCAGCACTGTTTAACCTCAACCTCCCTACAGGTTTTGTACCAAGTGAATGGAGAACAGGTGCAGTCATTCCTCTGCATAATGGAGGACTTTCCACAGACCCAGTCATTTATAGACCTATAAGTCTGACCAGAAGCATAGCTAGGGTGTAGCAAAAAGGGCAATGGACCAGATCAAAATGTTGGGTGGGCATGATTAGTCATCCATAATCCTGATCGGTATTGTATTTGTAGTAAAATCTGAGCACTGTAGAGCTCCATGTTCGGTCTACACTGCAGCAGCTGTTTGCTGCATTTGTAGCAAGCAGTTTGCTACAGTTTAATACAAAAAGTTTTTGTTTTTTTTAAGTATAACATGGCGCCATAGTGTTCCATGAATGGCGGGTACAAAAT